>NW_017192091.1:0-10461 GCF_001704415.2 Capra hircus
GAGAGGCCCCCTAGAAACTCGCATGGGGACTGGCCTTTCTTGAGGCCAC
Source organism: Capra hircus (assembly GCF_001704415.2). Taxonomy (NCBI): domain Eukaryota; kingdom Metazoa; phylum Chordata; class Mammalia; order Artiodactyla; family Bovidae; genus Capra; species Capra hircus. The sequence continues at coordinate 50 of NW_017192091.1, forward strand.
CCAGAGCGGGTCCCTGAGGTCCCTGTCGTAACTCGATAGCACCTGCCACAACTCGAGAAAATCCAGGAGGTTCTCCCCTTCAGGCGAGATGAGGCCCATTTCTGCTGAGGCGTCTCGAGGCTAATCACACCTAACCTCTGGAACTTCCAAAGGGTCCTTCACACGCTTGCTGCAACTCAAGAAGTTCCCCGCAATACCAGTCTCCACTCGAGAGGAAGCACGAGGGTCCCGCCCACATCCAGAGGAGCCTGGTTTCCACCTCGTAGCTCGAGATGAGGGATTCTTTTCCTGCTTCGTCTGGAAAGAATTCCCGGCTTTCCCGTCGCATCTCAAGAGGAGGCGCTCTCCACTTGAAACGCGAGAGAAACCCCAGTGTCGTGCCAGTGTTCCAAGGGACCCCCAGATGTCTCAGTCCATTCCAGAGGAACTTGTTTTCCCTGCACTGCCTCTACTTTCACGTCGAGGATCCACTCACTCCACCATGGCATGTCCCACGTGGGACAGCCCTGTGAGAAAGCCTCGTCGGAAAGCCTCAAGGGAAAGCCACAGATCCCTTGATCCACGCGACGGGAAGTGTGACGCTGCTGCTACAGTTCGTGAGGAAAGCTCACGTGCATGCCCCCACACGAGATGAGCACTGACTCCCCAGGGGAGACTCCAGAAGTACGCCAAGATCCATGTCAGCACTGGAGAGGAATCCTCAGGTTTCTGGCCCCCGACTCCACACAAGGTCTTAGGCCCCGACATTGACGGGAGAGGAATCCCGAAAGGCCCCCTTGCAACTCCCATGGGCACTGGCCTTTCCTGAGGCCACCAGAGCGGGTCCCTGAGGTCCCCGTCGTAACTTGAGAGACCCTGCCCAACTCTAGAAAATCCAGGAGGTTCTCCCCTCCAGGAGAGATGAGGCCCATTTCCTCTGAGGCGTCTGGAGGCTCATCACACCTAAACTCTGGAAATTCAAAAGGGTCCTTGCTGCAACTCAAGAAGTTCCCCGACATACCCGTCTCCACTCGAAAGGAAGCAAGAGGGTCCCGCCCACATCCAGAGGAACCCCGTTTCCGCCTGGAAGCTCGAGATGAGGGATCCTATCCTGCTTAATCAGGAAAGATTTTTCGGGGTTCCCGTGGCATCTCAAGATCAAGGGCTCTCAATAGGAAAGGCGAGAGGAACTCCAGGGTCGTGCCACCATTCCAAGAGTCCCCCAGATGTCTCAGTCCATTCCAGAGGATCCTGTTTTCCCTGCACTGTTTCGACTTTCACGCCGAGGATCGACTCACACCAGGGTGGCACGTGGGACAGCCCTGTGGTAAAGCCTCGTGGGAAAGCCTCGAGGGAAAGCCGCAGATCCCTTGATCCACGCGACGGGAAGCGTGACACTGCTGCTACAGCACGGGAGGAAACCACACGTGCATGCCCCACTCGAGACGAGGACTGACTCCCCTGGGGAGACTCCAGAAGTACCCCAAGATGCATGTCAGCCCTGGAGAGGAATCCTCAGGTTCCGGCCCCGAATCCACACAAGGTCTTAGGCCCTGGCATCAACTGGAGAGGAATAGCGACAGGCCCTCTAGCAACTCGCATGGGGACTGGCCTTTCCTGAGGTCACCAGAGCGGGTCCATGAGGTTCCCGTAGTAAGTCGAGAGCACCTGCCGCAACTCGGTAAAATCCAGGAGGTTCTCCCCTCCAGGTGAGATGAGGCCCGTTTCCACTGAGGTGTCTCGAGTCCAATCACACGTAACCTCTGAAACTTCCAGGGAGTCTTTCACAGTCATACTGCAACTCAAGAAGTTCCCCGACATACCCGTCTCCACTCAAGAGGAAGCACGAGGGTCCCGGCCACATCCAGAGGAGCTCCATTTCCGGCTCGTAACTCGAGATTTGGGATCCTTTCCCTGCTTGGTCGGGAAAGAATTCCCAGCATTCCCATCGCATCTCAAGAGGAGGCGCTCTCCAAAGGAAAGGGGAGAGGAACTGCAGGGTCGTGCCACCATTCCAAGACTCCCCCAGATGTCTCAGTCCATTCCACAGGAACCTGTTTTCCCTGCACTGCCTCGGCTTTCACGCCGAGGATCCACTCACACCACCGTGACACGTGGGACAGCCCTGTGGGAAAGCCTCGTGGGAAAGACTCGAGGGAAAGCCACAGATCCCTTGGTCCACGCAAGGGGAAGCGTGACACTGCTGCTACAGCATGGGAGGAAAGGGCACGCTCATGCCCTCACTCGAGACGAGGCCTGACTCCCTTGTGGAGACTCCAGAAGTACCCCCAAATCCATGTCAGCACTGGAGAGGAATCCTCAGCTTCCGGCCCCGACTCCACACAAGGTCTTAGGCCCTGGTATAGATGGGAGACTAATCACGAGAGGCCTCCTAGCAACTTGCATGAGGACTGGACTTTATTGAGCCCAACAGATCTCGTCCCTGATGTCCCACTCGTAACTCGAGAGCACCTCTCTCAACTCAACAAAATCCAGGAGGTTCTCCCCTCCAGGCGAGATGAGGCCGTTTTCCGCTGAGGCGTCTAGAGGCTAATCACACCTAATATCTGGAATTTCCAAAGATACTTTCAAACCCTTCTACAACTCAAGAATTTCCCAAAGGAACGTCCCCACTCGGGAGCAAAAGCTAGGGTCTCACTCACATTCAGATATTCCATTTTTCCGTATCTTTGCGGGGAATGAGGGACCCTTACACATCAACTGAACTTTCGGGATTACTCTCCAGACTATGTCGAGGCCTAAGACCTTGTGTTGAGTCAGGGCCCAAATCTGAATTCGCTAGGAGGGGAAAACCTCCTGTTTACACTCACTTGGATTAAGGGATCTGTGGCTTTCCCTCGAGGGTTTCCCACGAGGCTTTTCCCACGAGGCTTTCCACAGGGCTGTCCCACGTGCCACCGTGGTGTGAGTCGATCCTCGGCTTGAAAGTCGAGGCAGTGCAGGGAAAACAGGTTTCCCTGGAATGGACTTAGACTTGTGGGGGACTCTGCGAATGATGGCACGACCCTGGAGTTCCTCTTGCCTTTCCTGTGCAGAGCGCCTCCTCTTAAGATGCGACGGGAATGCCGGGAATTCTTTCCCGACCACGCAGGGAAAGGATCCCTCCTCTCGAGCTATGAGGCGGAAACGGGGCTCCTCTGGATGTGGGCGGGACTCTCGTGCTTCCACTAGAGTGGAGACGGGTATGTCGGGGAACTTCTTGAGATGCAGCAAGGGTGTGAAGGACCCTTTGGAAGTTCCAGAGGTTAGGAGTGATTAGCCTCGGGATGCCTCAGCGGAAATGGCCTCATCTCGCCTGGAGGGGAGAAACCTCCTGGATTTTTCGAGTTGCGGCAGGTGCTCTCGACTTGCGACGGGGACCTCAGGGACCCGCTCAGGTGGCCTCAGGAAAGGCCAGTCCCCATGCCGAGTTGCAGGTGGGCCTCTCGGGATTCCTCTCCCGTCCATGCCGGGGCCTATGATGTTGTGTGGAGTGAGTGCCGGAACCTGAGGGTTCCTCTCCAGTGCTGACATGGATCTTGGGTTCTTCTGGAGTCTCCCCAGCGGGAGTCAGTCCTCGTCTCTAGTGGGGGTATGCACGTGCACTTTCCTCCCGAGCTCTAGCAGCAGTGTCACACTTCCCTTCACGTGGATCAAGGGATCAGGGGCTTTCCCTCGAGGCTTTCCCACGAGGCTTTCCCACGAGGCTTTCCCACCAGGGCTGTCCCATGTGCCACCGTAGTGTGAGTCGATCTTCGGCTTGGAAAGCCGAGGCAGTACAGGGAAAACAGGATTCCCTGGAATGGACTGAGAAATCTGGGGGACTCTGGGAATGTGGCACGACCCTGGAGTTCCTCTCGCCTTTCCTGTGGAGAGTGCCTCCTCTTCGAGATACGACGGGAATACCAGGAATTCTTTCCCGACCACACAGGGAAAGGATCCCTCCTCTCGGAGCTAGGAGGTGGAAACGGGCCTCCTCTCGATGTGGGCGGGACTCTCGTGCTTCCTCTCGAGTGGAGACGGGTATGTTGGGGAACTTCTTGAGTTGCAGTAAGGGTGTGAAGGACCCTTCGGAAGTTCCAGAGCTTAGGGGTAATTAGCCTGGTGACGCCACAGTGGAAATGGGCCTCATCTCGCCTGGAGAGGAGAACCTCCTGGATTTTCTCGAGTTGCGGCAGGTGCTCTCGACATACGACGGGGACCTCAGGGACCCGCTCTGGTGGCCTCAGGAAAGGCCAGTCACCATGCGAGTTGCTCGGGGGCCTCTCGGAATTCCTCTCCCCTCCATGCTGGGGCCTAAGACCTAGTGTGGTGTCAGTGCCGGAACCTGAGGATTCCTCTCCAGTGCTGACATGGATCTTGGGGTACTTCTGGAGTCTCCCCAGGGGAGTCAGTCCTCGTCTCGAGTGGGGGCCTGCACGTGCCGCTTTCCTCTCGAGCTGTAGCAGCAGTGTCACGCTGGCTTAAGACCTTATGTGGCGTCGGTGCCAGAACCTGAGAATTCCTCTCCAGTGCTGACATGGATCTTGGGGGTACTTCTGAGTCTCCCCAGGGGAGTCAGTCCTCGTCTCGATTGAGGGCATGCACGTGCGCTTTCCTCCCGAGCTCTAGCAGTAGTGTCACGCTTCCCTTTGCGTGTATCAAGGGATCTGTGGCTTTCCCTCGAGGGTTTCCCACCGAGGGCTTTCCCACGAGGCTTTCCCACGAGGCTTTCCCACAGGGCTGTCCCACGTGCCACCGTGGTGTGAGTTGATCCTCGGCTTGAAAGTCGACGCAGTGCAGGGAAAACAGGTTTCCCTGGAATGGACTGAGACATCTGAGGACTATGGAATGGTGGCACGACCCTGGAGCTCCTCTCGCCTTTCCTGTGGAGAGCACATCCTCTTGAGATGCGACGGGAACGCGGGAATTCTTTCCCGAGCACGCAGGAAAGGATACTTCCTCTCGAGCTAGGAGGCGGAAACGGGGCTCCTCTGGATGCGGGCGGGACTCTCGTGCTTCCTCTCGAGTGGAGCGGGTATGTCGGCGAACTTCTTGAGTTGCAGCAAGGGTGTGAAGGACCCTTTGGAAGTTCCAGAGTTTAGGTGTGAATAGCCTCGAGACGCCTCAGCGGAAATCAGCCTCATCTCGCCTATTGGGGAACCTCCTGGATTTTCTCGAGATGCGGCAGGTGCTCTCGACTTACGACAGAGACCTCAAGACCGCTCTGGTGACTCAGGAAAGGCCACTCCCCATGCGAGTTGCTCGGGGGCCTCTCGGGATTCCTCTCCCGTCGATGCGGAGCCTAAGACCTGTGTGGAGTCGGGCCGGAACCTGAGGATTCCTCTCCAGTGCTGACATGGATCTTGGGGTACTTCTGGAGTCTCCCCAGGGGAGTCAGTCCTCGTCTCGAGTGGGGGCATGCACATGCGCTTTCCTTCCGAGCTATAGCAGCAGTGTCACGCTTCCCTTCGCATGGATCAAGGGATCTGTGGCTTTCCCTCGAGGCTTTCCCACGAGGCTTTCCCACAGGGCTGTCCCACATGCCACCGTGGTGTGAGTCGATCCTCGGCTTGAAAGTCGAGGCAGTGAAGGAAACAGGTTTCCCTGGAATGGACTGACACATCTGGGGACTCATCTGGGAATGGTGGCACGCCCTGGAGTTCCTCTTGCCTTTCCTGTGGAGAGTGCTGCTCTTGAAGATGCGACGGTAACGCCGGGAATTCTTTCGCCGACACGAAGGGAAAGGATCCTCCGCTCGAGCTAGGAGGCGGAAACAGGGCTCCTCTGGATGTGGGCGGACTCTCGTGCTTTCCTCTCGAGTGGAGACGGTATGTCGGGGAACTTCTTGAGTTGCAGCAAGGGTGTGAAGACCCTTGGAAGTTCCAGAGTTATGTGTGATTAGCCTCGAGACGCCTCAGCGAAATGGGCCTCATCTCGCCAGGAGGGGAGAACCTCCTGGATTTTCTCGAGTGCAGCAGGTGCTCTCGAACTACGACGGAGACCTCAGGACCCGCTCTGGTGGCCTCAGGAATGGCCAGTCCCCATGCGATTGATCGGGGCCTCTCGGATTCCTCTCCCGTCGATGTCGGGGTAACACCTCTCGTGGAGTCAGTGCCGGAACCTGAGGATTCCTCTCCAGTGCTGACATGGATCTTGGGGTACTTCTGAAGTCTCCCCAGGGGAGTCTGTCCTCGTCTCGAGTGGGGCATGCACGTGCGCTTTCCTCCGAGCTGTAGCAGCAGTGTCACGCTTCCTTCGCGTGGATCAAGGATCTGTGGCTTTCCCTCGAGTTCCCAGGAGGCTTTCCCACGAGGCTTTCCCAAAGGGCTGTCCCTCGAGCCACCGTGGTGTGAGTCGATCCTCCTCTTGAAAGTCGAGGTAGTGCAGGGAAAACAGGTTTCCCTGGAATGGACAGAGACATCTGGGGAACTCTGGAAATGGTGGTACGACCTGGATTTCCTCTCGAAATTCCTGTGGAGAGCGTCTCCTCTTGAGATACGACGGGAACTCCGGAATTCTTTCCCCCACGCAGGGAAAGAATCCCTCCTCTCGAGCTAGTAGGCGGAAACGGGGCTCCTCTGGATGTGGGCGTACTCTCGTGCTCCTCTCGAGTGGGACGGTATGTCGGGGAAACTTCTTGAGTTGCAGCAACGGTGTGAAGGACCCTTTGAAGTTCCAGAGGTTAGGTGTCATTAGCCTCGACACGCCTCAGCGGAAATGGGCCTCATCTCGCCTGGAGGGGAGAATCTCCTGGATTTTCTCGAGTTGCGGCAGGTGCTCTCGAACTACGACGGGGACCTCAGGGACCCGCTCTGGTGGCCTCAGAATGGCCAGTCCCCATGCGAATTGATCGGGGGCCTCTCGGGATTCCTCTCCGTCGATGTCGGGGGTAACACCTCTCGTGGAGTCAGTGCCGGAACCTGAGGATTCCTCTCCAGTGCTGACATGGATCTTGGGTACTTCTGAAGTCTCCCCAGGGGAGTCCGTCTCGTCTCGAGTGGGGGCATGCACGTGCGCTTTCCTTCCGAGCTGTAGCAGCAGTGTCACGCTTCCTTCGCGTGGATCAAGGATCTGTGGCTTTCCCTCGAGGCTTTCCCAAAGGGCTGTCCCTCGAGCCACCGTGGTGTGAGTCGATCCTCCTTGAAAGTCGAGGTAGTGCAGGGAAAACAGGTTTCCCTGGAATGGACTGAGACATCTGGGGGACTCTGGAAATGGTGGTACGACCTGGATTTCCTCTCGAAATTCCTGTGGAGAGCGTCTCCTCTTGAGATACGACGGAACTCCGGGAATTCTTTCCCGACCACGCAGGGAAAGAATCCCTCCTCTCCGAGCTAGAGGCGGAAACGGGGCTCCTCTGGATGTGGGCGGTACTCTCGTGCTCCTCTCGAGTGGAGACGGGTATGTAGGGAAATTCTTGAGTTGCAGCAACGGTGTGAAGGACCTTTGAAGTTCCAGAGGTTAGGTGTGATTAGCCTCGACACGCCTCAGCGGAAATGGCCCTCATCTCGCCTGGAGGGAGACCTCCTGGATTTTCTCGACTTGCGGCAGGTGCTCTCGACTTCGACGGGGACCTCAGGGACCTGCTCTGGTTGGCCTCAGGAAAGGCAGTTCCCATGCGAGTGCTCGGGGGCCTCTTGGATGCATCTCCCGTAGATGCTGGGCCTAAGACCTTGTGTAGAGTCAGTGCCGGAACCTGAGGATTCCTCTCCAGTGCCGACATGGATCTTGGGGTACTTCTGGAGTCTCCCAGGGGAGTCCGTCCTCGTCTCGGTGGGGGCATGTACGTGCGCTTTCCTCCGAGCTGCAGCAGTGTCACGCTTCCTTCGAGTGATCAAGGGATCTGTGGCTTTCCCTCGAGGCTTTCCACGAGGCTTTCCCACGAGGCTTTCCCACAGGGCTCTGCCACGTGCCACCGTGATGTGAGTCGATCCTCGGCTAGAAAGTCGAGGCAGTGCAGGGAAATCAGGTTTCCCTGGAATGGACTGAGACATCTGGGGGACTCTGGGAATGGTGGCACGATCCTCGAGTTCCTCTCGTCTTTCCTGTGGAGAGTGCCTCCTCTTGAGATGCGACGGGAATGCCGGGAATTCTTTCCGACCACGCAGGGAGAGGATCCCTCCTCTCGAGCTAGGGGCAGAAACGGGGCTCCTCTGGATGTGGGCAGAACTCTCGTTTTTCCTCTCGAGTGGAGAGGGGTATGTCGGGGAACTTCTTGAGTTGCAGCAAGGGTGTGAAAGTCCGTTTGCACGTTCCAAAGGTTAGGTGTGATTAGCCTCGGAACGCCTCAGTGGAAATGGGCCTCATCTCGCCTGGGGGGGAGAACCTCCTGGATTTTCTCGAGTTGCGGCAGGTGCTCTCGACTTACGACGGGGACTTCAGGGACCCGCTCTGGTGGGTTCAGGAAAGGCCAGTCCCCATGCGAGTTACTCGGGGGCCTCTCGGGATTCCAGTCCCGTCGATGCTGGGGCCTAAGACCTCTGTGGAGTCTGTGCCGGAACCTGAGGATTCCTCTCCAGTGCTGACATGGATCTTGGGTACTTCTGGGTCTCCCAGGACAGTCAGTCCTCGTCTCGAGTGGGGCATGCACGTGTGCTTTCCTCCCGAGGTGTAGCAGCAGTATTGCTCTTTCCTTCGTGTGGATCTATGGATCTGTGGCTTTCCCCCTCGAGGCTTTCCCACGAGTCTTTCCCACAGGGCTGTCCCACGTGCCACCGTGGTGTGAGTCGATCCTCGGCTTGAAAGTCGAGACAGTGCAGGGAAAACAGGTTTCCTTGGAATGGACTGAGACATCTGGGGGCCTCTGGGTATGTGGCACGACCGTGGAGTTCCTCTCGCCTTTCCTGTGGAGAGCGCCTCCTCTTGAGATACGAAGGGAACGCCGGGAATTCTTTCCGACCACGCAGGGAAAGGATCCCTCCTCTCGAGCTAGGAGGCGGAAACGGGGCTAATCTGGATGTGGGCGGAACTCTGGTGCTTCCTCTCGAGTGGAGACAGGTATGTCGGGAACTTCTTGAGTTGCAGCCAGGGTGGTTAGGACCCTTTGGAAGTTCCAGAGGTTTGGTGTGATTAGCCTCGAGATGCGTCAGCCGAAATGGGTCTCATCTCTCCTGGAGGGGAGAACCTCCTGGATTTTCTCGAGTTGCGACAGGTGCTCTCGACTTACGACGGGGACCTCAGGGACCCGCTCTGGTGGCCTCTGGAAAGGCCAGTCCCCATGGGCGTTGCTCGGGGGCCTCTCAGGATTCCTCTCCCGTCGATGCCGGAGCGTAAGATCTTGTATGGAGTCAGTTCCAGAACCTGAGGATTCCTCTCCAGTGCTGAAATGGATCTTGGGGTACATCTGGAGTCTCCCCAGGAGATTCAGTCCTCGTCTCGAGTGGGGGCATGCACGTGCGCTTTCCTCCGGAGCTGTTGCAGCAGTGTGACCCTTCCCTTCGCGTGGATCAAGGGATCTGTGGCTTTCCTCGAGGCTTTCCCACGAGGTTTCCCCCGAGGCTTTCCCAAGAGGCTTTCCCACAGGGCTGTCCCACGTGCCAGCGTGGTGTGAGTCGATCCCCGGTTTGAAAGTCGAGGCAGTGCAGGGAAAAGAGGTTTCCCTGGAATGGACTAAGACATCTGGGGGACTCTGAGAATGGTGGCACGACCATGGAGTTCGTCTCGCCTTTCCTGTGGAGAGCGCCTCCTCTTGAGATGCGACGGGGAACGCCGGGAATTCTTTCCGACCACGCAGGGAAAGGATTCCTCTTCGAGCTAGGAGCCGAAACGGGACTCCTCTGGATGTGGGGCGGACTCTCGTGCTTCCTCTTGAGTGGAGACGGGTATGTCGCGGAACTTCTTGAGTTGCAGCAAGGGTGTGAAGGACCCTTTGGAAGTTCCAGAGTTTAGGTGTGAATAGCCTCTAGTCGCCTCAGCTGAAATGGGCCTCATCTAGCCTGGAGGGGAGACCTCCTGGATTTTCTCGTGTTGCGGCAGGTGCTCTCGACTTATGACGGGGACCTCATAGACCCGCTCTGGTGGCCTCAGGAAAGCCAGTCCCCATGCGAGTTGCTCGGGACCTCTCGGGATTCCTCTCCCGTAGATGCTGGGGCCTAAGATATTGTGTGGAGTGGGTGCCGGAACCTGAGGATTCCTCTCCAGTGCTTACCTGGATCTTGGGGTACTTCTGGAGTCTCCCCAGGGGAGTCAGTCCTCGTCTCGAGTGGGACATGCTCTTGCGCTCTCCTCTCGAGCTGTAGCAGCAGTGTCTCGCTTCCATTCGCGAGGAATAAGGGATCTGTGGCTTTCCCTTGAGGCTTTGAGGCTTTCCCACGAGGCTTTTTCACAGGGCTGTCCCACGTGCCACCGTGGTGTGAGTCGATCCTCGGCTTGAAAAGTCGACGCAGTGCAGGGAAAACAGTTTTCCCTGGAATGGACTGAGACATCTGGGGAACGCTGGGAATGTGGCACGACGA
>NW_017192092.1:0-10461 GCF_001704415.2 Capra hircus
CATGGGAGTTGCTCGCATGCCTCTAGGGTTTCCTTTCCCGACAATGCGGGGCCTAAGACCTTATGAGGAGTCAGTTCCGGAACTGAGGATTCCTCTCCAGTGCTGACATGGATCTTGGGGTACTTCTGGAGTCTACCCAGGGGAGTCAGTCCTCGTCTCGAGTGGGGACATGAAAGTGCGCTTTCCTCCCGAGCTGTAGCAGCACTGTCTCGCTTCCCTTCGCTTGGATAAAGTGATCTGTGGCTTTCCCTCGAGGCTTCCCCAGGAGGCTTTCCCACGAGGCTTTTCCACAGGGCTGTCCCACGTGCCACCGTGGTGTGAGTGGATCCTCGCTTGAAAGTCGAGGCAGTGCAGGGAAAACAGGTTTCCCTGGAATGGACTGAGGCATCTCGGGGACTCTGGGAATGGTGGCAGGACCCTGGAGTTCCTCTCGCCTTTCCTGTCGAGAGCGCCTCCACTTGATATGCGACGGGAATGCGGGGAATTCTTTCCCACCACGCAGGGAAAGGATCCCTCCTCTCGAGCTAGGAGGCGGAAAGGGGTCTCCTCTGAATGTGAGCGGGACTTTCGTGCTTCCTCTCGAGTGGAGATGGGTATGTCGGGGAACTTCTTGAGTTGCAGCAAGGGTGTGGAAGACCCTTTGGAAGTTCCAGGGGTTAGGTGTGATTAGCCTCGAGACGCTCATCGGAAATGGGCCTCATCTCGCCTGGAGGGTAGAACCTCCTGAATTTTCTCGAGTTGCGGCAGGTTCTCTCGACTTACTACGGGGACATCAGGGACCCGCTCTGGTGGCCTCAGGAAAGGCCAGTCCCATGCGAGTTGCTCGGGGGCCTCTCGGGATTCCTCTCCCGTCGATGTCAGGGCCTAAGACCTTGTGTGGAGTCGGGGCCAAAACCTGAGGATTCTTCTCCAGTGCTGACATGGATCTTGAGGTACTTCTGGAGTCTCCCCAGAGGAGTCAGTCCTCGTCTCGAGTGGGGCATGCACGTGGGCTTTCCTTCCGAGCTGTAGCAGCAGGGTCGCGCTTCCCTTCGCGGCGATCAAGGGATCTGTGGCTTTCCCTCGAGGCTTTCCCACGAGGCTTTCCCACGAGGCTTTCCCACAGGGCTGTCCCAAGTGCCACCGTGGTGTGAGTCGATCCTCGGCTTGAAAGTCAAGGCAGTGTAGGGAAAACAGGTTTCCCTGGAATGGACTGAGATATCTGGGGGACTCTGGGAATGGTTGCACGACCCTGGAGTTCCTCTCGCCTTTTCTGTGGAGAGCGCCTCCTCTTGAGATGCGACGGAAACGCCGGGAATTCCTTCCCGACCACGCAGGGAAAGGATCCCTCCTCTCGAGCTAGGAGGCGGAAACGGGGCTCCTCTGGATGTGGGCGGAACTCTCGTGCTTGCTCTCGAGTGGAGACGGGTATTTCGGGTAACTTCTTGAGTTGCATCAAGGGTGTGAAGGACCCTTCGGAAGTTCCAGAGGTTAGGTGTGATTAGCCTCGAGAAGCCTCAGCACAAATGGGCCTCATCTCGCCTAGAGGGGAGAACCTCCTGGATTTTCTCGAGTTTGGCAGGTGCTCTCGACTTAAGATGGGGACCTCAGGGATCCGCTCTGGTGGCCTCAGGAAAGGCCAGTCCCCATGCGAGTTGCTTGAGGGCCTCTCGGAAATCCTCTCCCTTCGATGCCCGGGCCTAAGACCTTGCGTGGAGTCGGTGCCGGAACCTGAGGATTCCTCTCCAGTGCTGACATGGATCTTGGGGTACTTCCGGAGTCTCCCCAGGGGAGTCAGCCCTCGTCTCGCGTGGGGGCATGCACGTGCGCTTTCCTCGCGAGCTGTCGCAGCAGTGTCACGCTTCCCTTCGCGTGGATCAAGGGATCTGTGGCTTTCCCGCGGGGCTTTCCCACAGGGATGTCCCACGTGCCACAGTCGTGTGAGTCGATCCTCGGCTTGAAAGTCGAGGCAGTGCAGGGAAAACAGGTTTCCCTGGAATGCACTGAGACATCTGGGGGACTCTGGGAATGGTGGCACGACCCTGGAGTTCCTCTCGCATTTTCTGTGGAGAGCGCCTCCTCTTGAAATGCGACGGGAACGCCGGGAATTCTTTCCAGACCACGCAGGGAAAGGATCCCTCCGCTCGAGCAAGGAGGCGGACACGGGGCTCCTCTGGATGTGGGCGGAACTCTCGTGCTTCCTCTCGAGTGGAGACAGGTATGCCCGGGAACGTCTTGAGTTGCAGCAAGGGTGTGAAGGACCCTTTGGAAGTTCCAGAGGTTCGGTGTGATTAGCCTCAAGACGCCTCAGCGGAAATGGGCCTCATCTCGCCTGGAGGGGAGAACCTCCTGGATTTTCTCCAGTTGCGGCAGGTGCTCTCGACTTACGACGGGGACCTCAGGGGCCTGCTCTGGTGGCCTCAGGAAAGGCCAGTCCCCATGCGAGTTGCTCGGGTGCCTCTCGGGATTCCTCTCCCGTCGATGCCAGGGCCTAAAATCTCGTGTGGAGTCGGTGCCGAAACCTGAGCATTCCTCTCCAGTGCTGAAATGGATGTTGGGGAACTCTGGAGTCTCCCCATGTGAGTCAGTCCTCGTCTCGATTCGGGGCATGCACGTGCGCTTTCCTCCCGAGCTGTAGCAGCAGTGTCCCGCTTACCTTCGCGTGGATCAAGGGATCTGTGACTTTCCCTGGAGGGTTTCCAACGAGGCTTTCCCACGAGGCTTTCCCACAGGGCTGCCCCACGTGCCACCCTGGTGTGAGTCGATCCTCGGCTTGAAAGTCGAGGCAGTGCAGGGAAAACAGGTTTCCCTGAAATGGACTGAGACATCTGGGGGACTCTGGGAATGGTGGCACGACCCTGGAGTTCCTCTCGCCTTTCCTGTGGAGAGCGCATCCTCTTGAGATGCGACGGGAACGCCGGGAATTCTTTCCCGACCACGCAGGGAAAGGATCCCACCTCTCGAGCTAGGAAACGGAAACGGGGCTCCTCTGCATGTGGGCGGGACTTTTGTGCTTCCTCTCGAGTGGAGTCGGGTATGTAGGGGAACTTCTTGAGTTGCAGCAAGGGTGTGAAGGACCCTTTGGAAGTTTCAGAGGTTAGGTGTGATTAGCCTCGAGACGCCTCAGCGGAAATGGGCCTTATCTCGCCTGGAGGGGAGAACCTCCTGGATTTTCTCGATTTGCGGCAGGTGCTCTCGACTTATGATGGGGACCTCATGGACCCGCTCTGGTGGCCTCAGGAAAGACCAGTCCCCATGCCAATTGCTAGGGGGCCTCTCGGGATTCCTCTCCCGTCGATGCTGGGGACAAAGACCTTGTGTGGCGTCAGTGCTGGAACCTGAGGTTTCCTCTTCAGTGCTGACATGGATCTTGGGGTACTTCTGGAGTCAACACAGGGGAGTCCGTCCTCGTCTCGAATGGGGGCATGCACGTGCGCTTTCCTTCCGAGCTGTAGCACCAGCGTCGCCCTTCCCTTCACGTGGATCAAGGGATCTGTGGCTTTCCCGCGAGGCTTTCCCACGAGGCTTTCCCACGAGGCTTTCCCACAGGGCTGTCCCACGTGCCACCGTTGTGTGAGTCGATCCTCGGCTTGAAAGTCGACCTAGTGCAGGGAAAACAGGTTACCCTGGAATGGACTGAGACATCTGGGGGACTCTGGGAATGTGGAACGACACTGGAGTTCCTCTTGCCTTTCCTGTGGAGAGCGCCTTCTCTTGAGATACGAAGGGAACGCCGGGAATTCTTTCTCGAGCACGCACTGAAAGGATCCCTCGTCTCGAGCTAGGAAGCGGAAACGGGGCTCCTCTGGATGTGGGCGGGTCTCTCGTGCTTCTTCTTGAGTGGAGACGGGTATGTCGGGGAACTTCTTGAGTTGCAGCAAGGGTGTGAAGGACCCTTTGGAAGTTCCAGATGTTAGATGTGATTAGCCTCGAGACGCCTAGCAGAAATGGGCCTCATCTCGCCTGGAGGGGAGAACCTCCTGGATTTTCTCGAGTTGCGGCAGGTGCTCTCGACTTACGACGGGGACCTCAGGGACCCGCTCTGGTGGCCTCAGGAAAGGCCAGTCCCCATGCGAGTTGCTCGGGGGACTCTCGGGATTTCTCTCCCTTCGATGCCGGGGCATAAGATCTTGTGTGGAGTTGGTGCCGGAACCTGAGCATGCCTCTCGTGTTGACATGGAACTTGGGGTACTTCTGGAGTCTCCCCAGGGGAGTCAGTCCTCGTCTCGAGTGGGGACATTCACGTGTGCTTTCCTCCTGAGCTGTAGCAGCGGTGTCACGCTTCCCTTCGCGTGGATCAAGGGATCTGTGGCTTTCCCTTGAGGCTTCCCTCGAGGCTTTCCCACGAGGTTTTCCCACATGGCATTCCCAGATGCCACCGCGGTGTGAGTCGATCCTCGGCTTGAAAGTCGAGGCAGTGCAGGGAAAACAGGTTTCCATTGAATGGACTGAGACATCTGGGGGAGTCTGGGAATGGTGGCACGACCCTGGAATTTCTCTCGCCTTTCCTGTGGAGAGCGCCTCCTCTTGAGATGCGACGGGAACGCCGGAAATTCTTTCATGACCACGCTGGGAAAGGATCCCTCCTCTCGAGCTAGGAGGCCGACATGGGGCTCCTCTGGATGTGGGCAGAACGTTCGTGCTTCCTCTCGAGTGGAGAAGGGTATGTCGGGGAACTTCTTGAGTTGCAGCCAGGGGGTGAAGGACCCTTTGGAAGTTCCAGATGTTAAGTGTGATTAGCCTCGAGACGCCTCAGTGGAAATCGGCCTCATCTCGCCTGGAGGGGAGAACCTCCTGGATTTTCTCGAGTTGCGGCAGGTGTTCTCGACTTAAGACGGGGACCACAGGGATCCGCTCTGGTGGCCTCAGGAAAGGCCAGTCCCCATGTGAGTTGCTCGGTGGCCTCTCGGGATTCCTCTCCCGTCAATGCCGGGGCCTAATATCTTTTTTGGAGTGGGTGCCGGAACCTGAGGATTTCTCTACAGTGCTGACAGGATCTTGGGGTATTTCTGGAGTCTACCCAGGGGAGTCAGTCCTCATCTCGAGTGGAGGCATGCACGTGCGATTTCCTCCCGAGCTGTAGCAGCAGTATAACGCTTCCCTTCCCGTGGATCAAGGTATCTGTGGCTTTCCCTCGAGTCATTCCCACGAGGCTTTCCCACGAGGCTTTCCCACACGGCTATCCCATGTGCCACCGTGGTGTGAGTCGATCCTCGGCTTGAAAGTCGAGGCAGTGCAGGGAAAACAGGTTTCCCTGGAATGGACTGAGACATCTGGGGGACTCTGGGAAAGGTGGCACGACCCTGGAGTTCCTCTCGCCTTTCCTGCGGAGAGCCCCTCCTCTTGAGATGCGACGGAAACGCCGGGAATTCTTTCCCAACCACGCAGGAAAAGGATCCCTCCTCTCGAGCTAGGAGGCGGAAACGGGGCTCCTCTGGATGTGGGCGGGACTCTCGTGCTTCCTCTCCAGTGGAGACGGGTATGTCGGGGAACTTCTTGAGTTGCAGCCAGGGTGTGAAGGACCCTTTGGAAGTTCCAGATGTTAGGTGTAATTTGCCTGGAGGCGCCTCAGCGGAAATGGGCCTCATCTCGCCTGGAGGGGAGAACCTCCTGGATTTTCTCGAGTTGCGGCAGGTGCTCTTGACTTACGACGGGGACCTCAGGGACCCGCTCTGGTGGCCTCAGGAAAGGCCAGTCCCCATGCGAGTAGCTCGGGGGCCTCTTGGCATTCCTCTCTCGTGGATTCCGCTGCCTAAGACCTTGTGTGGATTCGGTGCCTGAACCTGAGGATTCCTCTCCAGTGCTGACATGGATCTTGGGGTACTTCTGGAGTCTCCCCAGGGGAGTCAGTCCTCGTCTCCAATGGGGGCATGCACGTGCTTTTTCCTCCCGAGCTGTAGCAGCACTGTCACGCTTTCCTTTACGTGGATCAAGGGATCGGTGGCTTTCCCTCGAGGCTTTCCCACGAGGCTTTCCCACGAGGCTTTCCCATAGGGCTGTCTCAAGTGCCACCGTGGTGTGAGTCGATCCTCGGCTTGAAAGTCGAGGCAGTTCAGGGAAAACAGGTTTCCCTGGAATGGACTTAGACATCTGGGGGACTCTGGGAACGGTGGCACGACCCTGGAGTTCCTCTCGCCTTTCCTGTGGAGAGCGCATCCTCTTGAGATGCGACAGGAACGCCGGGAATTCTTTCCCGACCACGCATGGAAAGGATCCCTCCTCTCGAGCTAGGAAGCGGATACGGGGCTCCTCTGGATGTGGGAAGAACTCTCGTGCTTCCTCTCGAGTGGAATCGGGTATGTTAGGGAACTTCTTGAGTTGCAGCAAGGGTGTGAAGGACCCTTTGGAAGTTCCAGAAGTTAGGAGTGATTAGCCTCGAGACGCCTCAGTGGAAATGGGCCTCATCTCGCCTGGAGGGGAGAACCTCCTGGATTTTCTCGAGTTGCGGCAGGTGCTCTAGACTTACGACGGTGACCTCAGGGACCCGCTCTGGTGGCCTCAGGAAAGGCAAGTCCCCATGCGAGTTGCTTGGGGGCCTCTGCGGATTCCTCTCCCGTCGGTGCCGGGGCCTAAGATCTTGTGTGGAGTCGGTGCCGGAACCTGAGCATTCCTCTCCAGTGCTGACATGGATCTTGGGGTACTTTTGGAGTCTCCGCAGGGAGTCAGTCCTCGTCTCGAGTGGGGGCATGCACTTATGCTTTTCTCCCGAGGTGTAGCAGCAGGGTCGCACTTCAGTTCGCGTGGATCAAGGGATCTGTGGCTTTCCCTCGAGTCTTTCCACGAGGCTTTACCACGAGGCTTTCCCATGAGGCTT
Organism: Capra hircus; assembly: GCF_001704415.2. Taxonomy (NCBI): domain Eukaryota; kingdom Metazoa; phylum Chordata; class Mammalia; order Artiodactyla; family Bovidae; genus Capra; species Capra hircus. The sequence goes on from NW_017192092.1 coordinate 6,794, forward strand.
TCCCACAGGGCTGTCCCTCGTGCCACCGTGTTGTGAGTCGATCCTCGGCTTGAAAGTCGAGGCAGTGCAGGGAAAACAGGTTTCCCTGGAATGGACTGAGACATCTGGGGGACTCTGGGAATGGTGGCACGACCCTGGAGTTCCTCTCGCCTTTCCTGTGGAGAGCGCCTCCTCTTGAGATGGGACGGGAACACCGGGAATTCTTTCCCGACCACGCAGGGAAACGATACCTCCTCCTGAGCTAGGAGGTAGAAACGGGGCTCCTCTGGATGTGGGCGGGACTCTCGTGCTTCCTCTCGAGTGGAGACGGGTATGTCGGGGATCTTCTTGATTTGTAGCAAGGGTGTGAAAAACCCTTTGGAAGTTCCAGAGGTTAGGTGTGATTAGCCTCGAGACGCCTCAGCGGAAATGGGCCTCATCTCGCCGGGAGGGGAGAACCTCCTGGATTTTCTCGAGTTGCGGCATTTGCTCTCGACTTACGACGGGGACCTCAGGGACCCGCTCTGGTGGCCTCAGGAAAGGCCAGTCCCCAAGCGAGTTGCTCGGGGGCCTCTCGGGATTCTTCTCCCGTCGATGCCGGGGCCTAAAACCTTGTGTGGAGACGGTGCCGGAACCTGAGGATTCCTCTCCAGTGCTGACATGGATCTTGGGGTATTTCTGGAGTCTCCCCAGGGGAGTCAGTCCTCGTCTCGAGTGGGGCCATGCACGTGCGCTTTCCTCCCGAGCTGTAGCAGCAGTGTCACGCTTCCCTTCGCCTGGATCAAGGGATCTGTGCCTTTCCCTTGAGGCTCTCCCACGAGGCTTTCCCAGAAGGCTTTCTCACAGGGCTGTCCCACGTGCCACCGTTGTGTGAGTCGATCCTCGGCTTGAAAGTCGCGGCAATCGAGGGAAAACAGATTTCCCTGGAATGGCCTTAGACATCTGCGGGACTCTGGGAATGGTGGCAAGACCCGGGAGTTCCTCTCGCCTTCCAGTGGAGAGCGCCTACTCTTGAGATGCGACGGGAATGCCGGGAATTCTTTCCCGACCACGCAGGGAAAGGATCCCTCCTCTCGAGCTAGGAGGCGGAAACGGGGCTCCTCTGGATGTGGGCGGGCTCTCGTGCTTACTCTGGAGTAGAGACGGGAATGTCGGGGAACTTCTTGAGTTGCAGCAAGGGTGTGAAGGACCCTTTTGAAGTTCCAGAGGTTAGGTGTGATTAGCCTCGAGATGCCTCAGCGGAAATGGGCCTCATCTCGCCTGGAGGGGACAACCTCCTGGATTGTTTCTAGTTGCGGCAGGTCCTCTCGTCTTACGACGGAGACCTCAGGGACCCGCTCTGGGGGCCTCAGGAAAGGCCAGTCCCCATGCGAGTTGCTCGGGGGCCTCTCGGGATTTCTCTGCCGTCCATGCCGGGGCTTAAGACCTTGTGTGGAGTCGGAGCCGGAACGTGAGGATTACTCTCCAGTGCTGACATGGATCTTGGGGTACCTCCGGAGTCTCCCCAGGGGAGTCAGTCCTCGTCTCAAGTAGGGGCATGCACGTGTGCTTTCCTCCCGAATTGCAGCAGCAGTGTCACGCTTCCCTTCCCGAGGATCAAGGGATCAGTGGCTTTCCCTCGGGGCTTTCCCATGAGGCTTTCACACGAGGCTTTCCAACAGGGCTGTCCCACGTGCCACCGTGGTGTGAGTCGATCCTCGGCTTGAAAGTTGAGGCAGTGCAGGGAAAACAGGTTTCCCTGGAATGGACTGAGATATCTGGGGCACTCTGGGAATGGTGGCACCACCCTGGAGTTCCTCTCTCCTTTCCTGTGGAGAGCGCCTCCTCTTGAGTTGCGACGGGAACGCCGGGAATTCTTTCCCGACCACGCAGGGAAAGATCCCTCCTCTCGAGCTAGGAGGCAGAAACGGGGCTCCTCTGGATGAGGGAGGGACTCTCGTGCTTCGTCTCGAGTGGAGACGGGTATGTCGGGGAACTTCTTGACTTGCAGCAAGGGTGTGAAGGACCCTTTGGAAGTTCCAGAGGTTAGGTGTGATTAGTCTCGAGACGCTGCTGCGGAAATGGGCCTAATCTCGCCTGGAGGGGAGAACCTCCTGGATTTTCTCGAGTTGCGGCAGGTGCTCTCGACTTATGATGGTGACCTCAGTGACCCGCTCTGGTGGCCTCAGGAAAGGCCAGTCCCCAGCGAATTGGTCGACGGCATCTCGGGATTCCTCTCCTGTCGATGCCGGGGCCTAAGACCTTGTGTGGAGTCGGTGCCGGAACCTGAGGTTTCCTCTCCGGTGCTGACATGGATCTTAGGGTATTTCTGGAGTCTCCCCAGGGGAGTCAGTCCTCGTCTCGTATTGGGGCATGCAAGTGCGATTTCCTCTCGAGCTGTAGCAGCAGTGTCACGCTTCCCTTCGCGTGGAACAAGGGATCTGTGCCTTTCCCTCAAGGCTTGCCCAGGAGGCTTTCCCACAGGGCTGTTCCACGTTCCACCGTGCTGTGAGTCAATCCTCGGCTTGAAAGTCGAGGCAGTGCAGGGAAAACAGGTTTCCCTGGAGTGGACTGAGACATCTGGGGGACTCTGGGAATGGTGGCACGACCCTGGAGTTCCTCTCGCCTTTCCTGTGGAGAGCGCCTCCTCTTGAGATGCGACGGAAACGCCGGGAATTCTTTCCCGACCACGCAGGGGAAGGATCCCTCCTCTCGAGCTAGGAGGCGGAAACGGGCTCCTCTGGATGAGGGCGGGACTCTCGTGCTTCCTCTCGAGTGGAGACGGGCATGTCACGGGAACTTCTTGAGTTGCAGCAAGGGTGTGAAGGACCCTTTGGAAGTTCCAGAGGTTAGGTGTGATTAGCCTCGAGACGCCCAGCGGAAATGGGCCTCATCTCGCCTGGAGGGGGAACCTCCTGGATTTTCTCGAGTTGCGGCAGGTGCTCTCACTTACGCCGGGGACCTCAGGGACCCCGCCTTGGTGCCTCAGGAAAGGCCAGTCCCCATGCGAGTTGCTCGGGGGCCTCTCGGATTCTCTCTCCGTCGATGCCAGGGCCTAAACTGCCGGGAGCCAGTGTGAGGAAGCCCGCCCGTGACAAGGTCATGAGGAAGGAAGCTGACATACGCAAGGCGTGCTCAGACTTCAGGGACCGCCTCTGGAAATTTTTAAGCATGTACCCCAACAAAAATCTGCCGGTTTTTGTGCTCTGCTTTTTCACTCTTCTGACCTTTTCTGGAAAAAGTCAATTCACTGCGTTAGTCTTCTGATTTTTTAAAGAGTGTTTCAATCCAAAAACCCTCTGATGGCTTTCTAGCCTGCCTGTAGGACTCGTACAGCTGCGCTTGTGATTGTTTGAGGCCTCCTGACCGCAGGAGGCACAGGAAGCTTAAAATATCCTACGAATGCAGGAGCTTTCGAGGAGTCAAAATCTTTAGAATAGGACTGATTAAAAGTTTCATTTTTTGGGTCAATGCTTGCTGCAAAATTTTCATATCCTTTATTTTTAGATATAGTTGGTTATAGAAAAACAAGTAGTAGACCTGGTATTAGCAACATTAGATCTTTGAGTTAAGTACCTTCTTTGTTATAACCCACTGCACCTTTGTTCTATAGAGATGTAACTTTAATGCTTTAAGGAGATGCAGATTAAAGAAAAACACTTCAGGGGAAACAAAATTAACATTCATTAAGAAGAGAGCCAAAAAGTGTT
>NW_017192093.1:0-10459 GCF_001704415.2 Capra hircus
CTAGCCCACGAGGGTCTTTCGCCACAGGCGTCCCCGTGGCCACGCCAGTGGTGTGAGTCATCCTCAGCTTGAAAGTCGATTGGCAAGTGCAGGGAAAAAGGTTTCCCCGGAATGGACTGAACAGTCTGGGGGACTCTGGGTAATGGTGGGCAGCGACGTGCGCGCTGGAGTCGCTCTCACCTTTGCCTGGAGAGAGCGCCTCCTCTTGAGATGGCTAGCGGGAATCGCCGGCATTCTTTCTGCAGAGCACGCAGGAAAAGATCCTCGCTGCTCAGCAGCGGAGAGCGAAACGGGGCTCACTCTGGATGTGGGCGGTAGCTCTCTTGCCTCTGCTGACTTCGAGTGGAGACGGGAATGTCGCTGGAATATTTTGAGTTGTCAGCAAGGTGGTGTGGAGAGGACCGCTCTGAAGTTGCAGAGTTTAGGTGTGAGTAGCCTCGAGAGCGCCTTCAGCGAAAATGGGGGGCCTCATCCGCGCTGGGAGGCGGAGACAGCGCCTGGATTTTCTCGAGTTGCAGCAGGTGCTCTCGAACTTAGACGGGACGGGCTCAGGACCCGCTCTGGTGGGCTCAGGAACAGGCCAGTCCGGCATCGGGCGAGTTGCTGGGGGGCCTCTCGGATCCTGCTCCCGTGCTTATGCTGTGGGCCTAAGACCTTGGTGTGAAACAGTGGCTGGACCGTTGAGATCCTCTCGCAGATGCTGACATGGCAATCTTGGGTACATCTGAGTTCTGCAGCCAGTGGAGTCAGTCCTGCGTCTTGAGTGAGGGGCTGGCACGTGCAGTTCCTTCCTTGAGCTGTAGGCAGCAGTGTCGAGGCTTCCCTTCGTGTGGATCAAGGGATCTGTGGCGATTTCCGCGCGAGGGCTTTCCCCGAGGCTTCCCGATCGAGGCTTTCCCACAGGGCTGTCCCTCGTGCCACCGCTGGAGTGTGAGTCGATCCTCGCTTGAAAGTCGAGGCAGTGCAGGGAAAACAGTTTGCCCTGGAATGGACTGAGACATCTGGGGGACTCTGGGAATGTGGCATGACCCTGGAATTCCTCTCGCATTTCCTGTGGAGAGCGCCTCCTCTTGAGATGCGACGGGAACGCCGGAATGCTTTCCCGAACCAGGCAGGGAAAGATCCCTCCTCTCGAGGTAGGAGGCGGAAACGGGGCTCCTCTGGATGTGGCGGGACGGTCGTGCTTCCTCTCCAGTGGAGACGGTATGTCGGGCAACTTCTTGAGTTGCAGCAAGGGTGTGAAGGACCTTTGAAGTTCCAGATGTTAGATGTGATTAGCCTCGAGAGCCTCAGCGGAAATGGGCCTCAACTCGCCTGGAGGGGAGAACCTCCTGTATTATCTCGAGTTTCCGCAGGTGCTCTCAACTTACGACTGGGGACCTCAGGGACCCGCTCTGGTGGCATCAGGAAAGGCCAGTGCCCATGCGAGTTGCTCGGGGGCTTTTCGGGATTCCTCTCCCGTCGATGCTGGGTCCTAAGACCTTGTGTGGAGTCGGTGCTGGAAACCTGAGTATTCCTCTTGAGTGCTGACATGCATCTTGGGGTACTTCTGGAGTCTCCCCAGGGGAGTCAGTCCTCGTCTCGAGTGGGGGCATTCACGTGGGCATTTCCTCCCGATCTGAAGCAGCAGTGTCGCGCTTTCCCTTCGCGTGGATCAAGGGATCTGTGGCTTTCCCTCGAGGCTTTCCCACGAGGCTTTCCCAAAGGGCTGTTCCACGTGCCCACCGTGGTGTGAGTCGATCCTCGGCTTGAAAGTCGAGGCAGTGCAGGGAAAACAGGTTTCCCTGGAATGGACTGAGACATCTGGGGGACTCTGGGAATGTGGCACGACCCTGGAGTTCCTCTCGCCTTTCCTGTGGAGAGCGCCTCCTCTTGAGATGCGACGGGAACGCCGGGAATTCTTTCCCGAACACGCAGGGAAAGGATCCCTCCTCTCAGGCTAGGAGGCGGAAATGGGGCTCCTCTGGCATGTGGGCCGGGACTCTCGTGCTTCCTCTCAAGTGGAGACGGGGTTAAGTCGGGGAACTTCTTTGAGTTGCAGCAAGGGTGTGAAGGACCCTTTGGAAGTTCCAGATGTTAGAATTGATTAGCTCGAGACGCCTCAGCGGAAATGGGGCCTCGTCTCGCCTGGAGCGAGAATCTCCTGTATTTTCTAGAGTTGCGGCAGGTGCTCTCAACTTACGACGGGGACCTCAGGGACACGCTCTAGTGGCCCTCAGAAAAGGCCAGTCCCCATGCGAGTTGCTCGGGGGCCTCTCGGGATTCCTCTCCCGTCGATGCCCGGGCCTAAGATCTTGTGTGGAGTCGGTGCCGGAACCTGAGGATTCCTCTCCAGTGCTGACATGGATCTTGGGGTACTTCTGGAGTCTCCCCAGGGGAGTCAGTCCTCGTCTCGAGTGGCGGGCATGCACGTGCGCTTTCCTCCCGAGCTGTAGCAGCAGTGTCACGCTTCCCTTCGCGTGGATCAAGGGATCTATGGCTTTCAAAGGAGGCTTTCCCACGAGGTTTCCCACGAGGCTTTCCCACAGGGTTGTCCTTCGTGCCACCGTGGTGTGAGTCGATCCTCGGCTTGAAAGTCGAGGCAGTGCAGGGAAAACAGGTTTCCCTGGAATGGACTGAGACATCTGGGGGAATCTGGGAATGGTGGCACGACCCTGGTGTTCCTCTCGCCTTTCCTGTGGAGAGCGCCTCCTGTTGAGATGCGACGGGAACTCCGGGAATTCCTTCCTGACCACGCAGTGGAAACGATACCTCCTCCCGAGCTAGGAAACGGAAACGGGGCTCCTCTGGATGTGGGCGGGATTATCGTGCTTCCTCTCGAGTGGAGACGGGTATGTTGGGGATCTTCTTGAGTTGCAGCAAGTGTGTGAAGGACCTTTGGAATTTCCAGATGTTAGGTGTGATTAGCCTCGAGACGCCTCAGCAGAAATGGGCCTCATCTCGCTTGGAGGGGAGAACCTCCTGGATTTTCTCGACTTGGGGCAGTTGCTCTCGACTTACGATGGGGACATCAGGGGACCCGCTCTGGTGGACTCAGGAAAGGCCAGCCTCATGCGAGTTGCTCGGGGGCCTCTCGGGATTCCTCTCCCGTCGATGCTGGGGCCTAAGACCTTGTGTGGAGTCAGTGCTGTAACCTGAGCATTCCTCTCCAGTGCTAACATGGATCTTGGGGTACTTCTGGAGTCTCCCCAGGGTAGTCAGTCCTCGTCTCGTGTGGGGGCATGCACGTGTGCTTTCCTCTCGAGCTGTAGCAGCAGTGTCGTGCTTCCCATCGCGTGGATCAAGGGATCAGGGACTTTCCAAGGAGGCTTTCCCACGAGGCTTTCCCACGAGGCTTTACCACAGGGCTGTTCCACGTGCCACCGTGGTGTGAGTCGATCCTCGGCTTGAAAGTCGAGGCAGTGCAGGGAAAACAGGTTTCCCTGGAATGGACTGAGACATCTGGGGGACTCTGGGAATGGTGGCACGACCCTGGAGTTCCTCTCGCCTTTCCTGTGGAGAGCGCCTCCTCTTGAGATGCGTCGGAAATGCCGGGAATTCTTTCCCGACCACGCAGGGAAAGGATCCCTCCTCTCGAGCTGGGAGGCGGAAACGGGGCTCCTCTGGATGTGGGCGGGACTCTCGTGCTTCCTCTCGAGTGGAGACGGGTATGTGGGGAACTTCTTGAATTGCAGCAAGGGTTTGAAGGACCCTTTGGAAGTTCCAGAGGTTAGGTGTTATTAGCCTCGAGACGCCTCAGTGGAAATGCGCCTCATCTCGCCTGGAGGGGACAACCTCCTGGATTTTCTTGACTTGCAGCAGGTGCTCTCGACTTACGACGGGGACCACGGGGACCCTTCTGGAGGCCTCAGGAAAGGCCAGTCCCCATGCGAGTTGCTCGGGAGCCTTTCGGGATTTCTCTCCCGTCGATGCAGGCGCCTAAGACCTTGTGCGGAGTCGGTGCCGGAACCTGAGGATTCCTCTTCAGTGCTGAATGGATCTTGGGGTATTTCTGGAGTCTGCCCAGGGGAGTCAGTCCTCGTCTCGAGAAGGGGCATTCACGTGCGCTTTCCTGCCGAGCTGTAGCAACAGTGTCACGCTTCTCTTCGCATGGGTCAAGGGATCTGTGCCTTTCCCTCGAGGCTTTCCCAAAGGGCTGTCCCACGTGCCACCGTGGTGTGTGTCGATGTCGATCCTCGGCTTGAAAGTCGAGGCAGTGCAGGGAAAACAGGTTTCCCTGGAATGGACTGAGACATCTTAGGGACTCTGGGAATGGTGGCACGACCCTGGAGTTCCTCTCGCCTTTCCTGTGGAGAGCGCCTCCTCTTGAGATGCGACGGGAACTCCGGGAATTCCTTCTGACCACGCAGGGAAACGATACCTCCTCCCGAGCTAGGAAACGGAAACGGGGCTCCTCTGGATGTGGGCGGGATTATCGTGCTTCCTCTCGAGTGGAGACGGGTATGTTGGGGATCTTCTTGAGTTGCAGCAAGTGTGTGAAGGACCTTTGGAATTTCCAGATGTTAGGTGTGATTAGCCTCGAGACGCCTCAGCAGAAATGGGCCTCATCTCGCTTGGAGGGGAGAACCTCCTGGATTTTCTCGACTTGGGGCAGTTGCTCTCGACTTACGATGGGGACATCAGGGACCCGCTCTGGTGGACTCAGGAAAGGCCAGCCTCATGCGAGTTGCTCGGGGGCCTCTCGGGATTCCTCTCCCGTCGATGCTGGGGCCTAAGACCTTGTGTGGAGTCAGTGCTGTAACCTGAGCATTCCTCTCCAGTGCTAACATGGATCTTGGGGGTACTTCTGGAGTCTCCCCAGGGTAGTCAGTCCTCGTCTCGTGTGGGGGCATGCACGTGTGCTTTCCTCTCGAGCTGTAGCAGCAGTGTCGTGCTTCCCATCGCGTGGATCAAGGGATCAGGGACTTTCCAAGGAGGCTTTCCCACGAGGCTTTCCCACGAGGCTTTACCACAGGGCTGTTCCACGTGCCACCGTGGTGTGAGTCGATCCTCGGCTTGAAAGTCGAGGCAGTGCAGGGAAAAACAGGTTTCCCTGGAATGGACTGAGACATCTGGGGGACTCTGGGAATGGTGGCACGACCCTGGAGTTCCTCTCGCCTTTCCTGTGGAGAGCGCCTCCTCTTGAGATGCGTCGGAAATGCCGGGAATTCTTTCCCGACCACGCAGGGAAAGGATCCCTCCTCTCGAGCTGGGAGGCGGAAACGGGGCTCCTCTGGATGTGGGCGGGACTCTCGTGCTTCCTCTCGAGTGGAGACGGGTATGTGGGGAACTTCTTGAATTGCAGCAAGGGTTTGAAGGACCCTTTGGAAGTTCCAGAGGTTAGGTGTTATTAGCCTCGAGACGCCTCAGTGGAAATGCGCCTCATCTCGCCTGGAGGGGACAACCTCCTGGATTTTCTTGACTTGCAGCAGGTGCTCTCGACTTACGACGGGGACCACGGGGACCCTTCTGGAGGCCTCAGGAAAGGCCAGTCCCCATGCGAGTTGCTCGGGAGCCTTTCGGGATTTCTCTCCCGTCGATGCAGGCGCCTAAGACCTTGTGCGGAGTCGGTGCCGGAACCTGAGGATTCCTCTTCAGTGCTGAATGGATCTTGGGGTATTTCTGGAGTCTGCCCAGGGGAGTCAGTCCTCGTCTCGAGAAGGGGCATTCACGTGCGCTTTCCTGCCGAGCTGTAGCAACAGTGTCACGCTTCTCTTCGCATGGGTCAAGGGATCTGTGCCTTTCCCTCGAGGCTTTCCCAAAGGGCTGTCCCACGTGCCACCGTGGTGTGTGTCGATGTCGATCCTCGGCTTGAAAGTCGAGGCAGTGCAGGGAAAACAGGTTTCCCTGGAATGGACTGAGACATCTTAGGGACTCTGGGAATGGTGGCACGACCCTGGAGTTCCTCTCGCCTTTCCTGTGGAGAGCGCCTCCTCTTGAGATGCGACGGGAACTCCGGGAATTCCTTCTGACCACGCAGGGAAACGATACCTCCTCCCGAGCTAGGAAACGGAAACGGGGCTCCTCTGGATGTGGGCGGGATTATCGTGCTTCCTCTCGAGTGGAGACGGGTATGTTGGGGATCTTCTTGAGTTGCAGCAAGTGTGTGAAGGACCTTTGGAATTTCCAGATGTTAGGTGTGATTAGCCTCGAGACGACTCAGCAGAAATGGGCCTCATCTCGCTTGGAGGGGAGAACCTCCTGGATTTTCTCGACTTGGGGCAGTTGCTCTCGACTTACGATGGGGACATCAGGGACCCGCTCTGGTGGACTCAGGAAAGGCCAGCCTCATGCGAGTTGCTCGGGGCCTCTCGGGATTCCTCTCCCGTCGATGCTGGGGCCTAAGACCTTCTGTGGAGTCGGTGCCGGAACCTGAGGATTCCTCTCCAGTGCTGACATGGATCTTTGGATACTTCTGGAGTCTCCCCAGGACAGTCAGTCCTCTACTCGAGTTGGGGCATGCACATGCGCTTTCCTCCCGAGCTTTAGCAGCAGTGTCACGCTTACCTTCGCGTGGATCAAGGGATCTGTGGCTTTCCCTAGAGGCTTTCCCACGGGGCTTTCCCACAGGGCTGCCCCACGTGCCACTCTGGTGTGAGTCGATCCTCGGCTTGAAAGTCGAGGCAGTGCAGGGAATACAGGTTCCTGGAATGGACTGAGACAACTGGGGGACTCTGGGAATGGTGGCAGGTACCTGGAGTTCCTCTCGCTTTTCCTCTGGAGAGCGCCTCCTCTTGAGATGGGACGGGAACGCCGCGAATTCTTTCCCGACCACGCAGGGAAAGGATCAAACCTCTCGACCTAGGAGGCGGAAACGTGGCTCCTCTTGATGTGGGCGGGACTCTCCTGGCTTCCTCTCGAGTGGAGACGGGTATGTCGGGGAACTTCTTGAGTTGCAGCAAGGGTTTGAAGGACCTTTTGGAAGTTCCAGAAGTTAGGTGTGATTTTCCTGGAGACGCCTCAGCGGAAATGGGCCTCATCTCGCCTGGAGGGGAGAACCTCCTGTATTTCTCGAGTTGCGGCAGGTGCTCTCGACTAACGACGGGGACCTCAGGGACCCGCTCTGGTGGCCTCAGGAATGGCCAGTCCCCATGCGAGTTGCTCGGGGGCCTCTCCGGATTCCTCTCCCGTCGATGCCGGGGGTCTAAAACCTTGTGTGGAATCGGTGCCGAACCTGAGGATTCCTCTCCAGTGCTGACATGGACCTTGGGGTACTTCTGGAGTCTCCCCAGTGGAGTCAGTCCTCGTCTCGAGTGGGGGCATGCATGTGCTCTTTCCTCCCGAGCTGTAGCAGCAGTGTCATGCTTCCCTTCGTGTGGATCAAGGGATCTGTCGCTTTCCCTCGAGGCTTTCCCACGAGGCTTTCCCGCGAGGCTTTCCCACAGGGTTGCCCCACGTGCCACTGTGGTATGATTCGAACCTCGTCTTGAAAGTCGAGGCAGTGCAGGTTTTACAGGTTCCCAGGAATGGACTGAGACATGTGGGGGACTCAGGGAATGGTGGCACGACACTGGAGTTCCTCTCGCCTTTCCTGTGGGAGAGAGCCTCCTCTTGAGATGCGACGAGAATGCCGGGAAATCTTTACCGACCACGCCAGGGAAAGGATCCCTCCTCTGGAGCTAGGAGGCGGAAACGGGGCTCCTCTTGATGTGGGCGGAACTCTTGCGCTTCCTCTCCAGTGGAGACGCATAAGTCGGGGAACTTCTTGAGTTGCCAGCAAGGGTGTGAAGGATCCTTTGGAAGTTCCAGATGTTAGATGTGATTAGCCTCGAGACGCCTCAGCGGAAATGGGCCTCAACTCGCCTGGAGGGGAGAACCTCCTGTATTATCTCGAGTTTCCGCAGGTGCTCTCGACTTACGACGGGGACCTCAGGGACCCGCTCTGGTGGCATCAGGAAAGGCCAGTGCCCCATGCGAGTTGCTCGGGGGCTTTTCGGGATTCCTCTCCCGTCGATGCTGGGTCCTAAGACCTTGTGTGGAGTCGGTGCTGGAACCTGAGTATTCCTCTTGAGTGCTGACATGCATCTTGGGGTACTTCTGGAGTCTCCCAGGGGAGTCAGTCCTCGTCTCGAGTGGGGGCATTCACGTGGGCATTCTCCCGATCTGAAGCAGCAGTGTCGCGCTTCCCTTCGCGTGGATCAAGGGATCTGTGGCTTTCCCTCGAGGCTTTCCACGAGGCTTTCCCAACAGGGCTGTTCCACGTGCCACCGTGGTGTGAGTCGATCCTCGGCTTGAAAGTCGAGGCAGTGCAGGGAAAACAGGTTTCCCTGGAATGGACTGAGACATCTGGGGACTCTGGGAATGTGGCACGACCCTGGAGTTCCTCTCGCCTTTCCTGTGGAGAGCGCCTCCTCTTGAGATGCGACGGGAACGCCGGGGAATTCTTTCCCGAACACGCAGTGAAAGGATCCCTCCTCTCAGGCTAGGAGGCGGAAACGGGGCTCCTCTGGATGTGGGCGGGACTCTCGTGCTTCCTCTCAAGTGGAGACGGGTAAGTCGGGGAACTTCTTGAGTTGCAGCAAGGGTGTGAAGGACCCTTTGGAAGTTCCAGATGTTAGAATTGATTAGCCTCGAGACGCCTCAGCGGAAATGGGCCTCGTCTCGCCTGGAGCGAGAATCTCCTGTATTTTCTAGAGTTGCGGCAGGTGCTCTCAACTTACGACGGGACCTCAGGGACACCGCTCTAGTGGCCTCAGAAAAGGCCAGTCCCCATGCGAGTTGCTCGGGGGCCTCTCGGGATTCCTCTCCCGTCGATGCCCGGGCCTAAGATCTTGTGTGGAGTCGGTGCCGGAACCTGAGGATTCCTCTCCAGTGCTGACATGGATCTTGGGGTACTTCTGGAGTCTCCCCAGGGGAGTCAGTCCTCGTCTCGAGTGGGGCATGCACGTGCGCTTTCCTCCCGAGCTGTAGCAGCAGTGTCACGCTTCCCTTCGCGTGGATCAAGGGATCTATGGCTTTCAAAGGAGGCTTTCCCACGAGGTTTTCCCACGAGGCTTTCCACAGGGTTGTCCTTCGTGCCACCGTGGTGTGAGTCGATCCTCGGCTTGAAAGTCGAGGCAGTGCAGGGAAAACAGGTTTCCCTGGAATGGACTGAGACATCTGGGGGAATCTGGGAATGGTGGCACGACCCTGGAGTTCCTCTCGCCTTTCCTGTGGAGAGCGCCTCCTGTTGAGATGCCGACGGGAACTCGGGAATTCCTTCCGACCACGCAGGGGAAACGATACCTCCTCCCGAGCTAGGAAACGGAAAACGGGGCTCCTCTGGATGTGGGCGGGATTATCGTGCTTCCTCTCGAGTGGAGACGGGTATGTTGGGATCTTCTTGAGTTGCAGCAAGTGTGTGAAGGACCTTTGGAATTTCCAGATGTTAGTGTGATTAGCTCGAGACGCCTCAGCAGAAATGGGCCTCATCTCGCTTGGAGGGGAGAACCTCCTGGATTTTCTCGACTTGGGCAGTTGCTCTCGACTTACGATGGGGACATCAGGGACCCGCTCTGGTGGACTCAGGAAAGGCCAGCCTCATGCGAGTTGCTCGGGGGCCTCTCGGGATTCCTCTCCCGTCGATGCTGGGGCCTAAGACCTTGTGTGGAGTCAGTGCTGTAACCTGAGCATTCCTCTCCAGTGCTAACATGGATCTTGGGGTACTTCTGGAGTCTCCCCAGGGGAGTCAGTCCTCGTCTCGTGTGGGGCATGCACGTGCGCTTTCCTCTCGAGCTGTAGCAGCAGTGTCGTGCTTCCCATCGCGTGGATCAAGGGATCAGGGACTTTCCAAGGAGGCTTTCCCACGAGGCTTTCCCACGAGGCTTTACCACAGGGCTGTTCCACGTGCCACCGTGGTGTGAGTCGATCCTCGGCTTGAAAGTCGAGGCAGTGCAGGGAAAACAGGTTTCCCTGGAATGGACTGAGACATCTGGGGACTCTGGGAATGGTGGCACGACCCTGGAGTTCCTCTCGCCTTTCCTGTGGAGAGCGCCTCCTCTTGAGATGCGTCGGAAATGCCGGAATTCTTTCCCGACCACGCAGGGAAAGGATCCCTCCTCTCGAGCTGGGAGGCGGAAACGGGGCTCCTCTGGATGTGGGCAGAACTCTCGTGCTTCCTCTCGAGTGGAGACGGGTATGTGGGGAACTTCTTGAATTGCAGCAAGGGTTTGAAGACCCTTTGGAAGTTCCAGAGGTTAGGTGTTATTAGCCTCGAGACGCCTCAGTGGAAATGCGCCTCATCTCGCCTGGAGGGACAACCTCCTGGATTTTCTTGACTTGCAGCAGGTGCCTCTCGACTTACGACGGGGACCACGGGGACCCTTCTGGAGGCCTCAGGAAAGGCCAGTCCCCATGCGAGTTGCTCGGAGCCTTTCGGGATTTCTCTCCCGTCGATGCAGGCGCCTAAGACCTTGTGCGGAGTCGGTGCCGGAACCTGAGGACGCAAGGAGGACTCTTCAGTGCTGAATGGATCTTGGGGTATTTCTGGAGTCTGCCCAGG
>NW_017192094.1:0-10459 GCF_001704415.2 Capra hircus
GACGGGTATGTCGGGAACTTCTTGAGTTGCGCCAGGGTGTGAAGGACCCTTTGGAAGTTCAGATGTTAGGTGTGATTTGCCTGGAGACTCCTCAGCGGAAATGGGCCTCATCTCGCCTGGAGGGGAGAACCTCCTGGATTTTCTCGAGTTGCGGCAGGTTCTCTTGACTTACGCGGGACCTCAGGGACCCGCTCTGGTGCCTCAGAAAGGCCATCCCCATGCGAGTTGCTCGGGGGCCACTCGGGATCCTCTCCCGTCGTGCTGGGCCTAAGATCTTGTGTCAAGTGGGTGCGGAACCTGAGGATTCCTCTCCACTGCTGACATGGATCTTGGGTACTTCTGGAGTCTCCCCAGGGAGTCAGTCCTCGTCTCGAATGGTGTCATCACGTGCGCTTTCCTCCCGAGCTGGAGAAGCAGTGTCGAGCTTCCCTTCCGTGGATCAAGGGATCTGTGGCTTTCCTCGAGGCTTTCCCACGAGCCTTCCCACGAGGCTTTCCCACGAGGTTATCCAGGAGCTTTCCCACAGGGCAGTCCCACGTGCACCTGGTTGAGTCGATCCTCGCTTGAAAGTCGAGGCAGTGCAGGGAAAACAGTTTTGTCTGGAATCGACTTGACATACTGGGGACTCTGGGAATAGGTGGCACGACCTGGAGTTCTTCTTGCCTTTCCCGTGGAGAGCGCCTCCTCTTGAGTTGCGACGGAACACTGGGAATTCTTCCCACCAAAGCAGGGAAAGGATCCCTCCTCTCGAGCTTAGGAGGCAGAGACGGGTTACTCTGGATGTGGGCGGGACTCTCGTGCTTCCTCTCGAGTGGAGACGGGTAAGTCGGGGGAACTTTTTGAGTTGCAGCAAGGGTGTGAAGGACCCTTTGGAAGTTCCAGAGGTTAGGTGTGATTAGACTCGAGAAAGCCTCAGCGGAAATGGGCCTCATCTCGCTTGGAGGGAGAAACTTCATGGATTTTCTCGAGTTGAGGCAGGTGGTCTCGACTTACGACGGGGAACTCTGCGAACCGCTCAGGTGCCTCAGAAAGGCCAGTTCCCCATGCGAGTTGCTCGGGGAACTCTCGGGATTCCCCTCCCATCGATGCCGGAGGCCTAAGACCTGTGTGGAGTCGGTGCTGGAACATGAGGATTCCTCTCCAGTGCTGACATGGATCTTGGGGTACTTCTGAAGTCTCCCAGGGGAGTCAGTCTTCGTCTCGTGGGGATATGCACGTGCGCTTTTCCTCTCGAGCTGTAGCAGCAGTGTCACACTTCCCTTTGCGAGGATCAAGGGATCAGGGGCTTTCCCTGGAGGATTTCCCACGAGGCTTTCCCACGAGGCTTTCCCACGAGGCTTTCCCACGAGGCTTTCCCACAGGGCTGTCCACGTGCCACCGAGGTGTGAGTCGATCCTCCGCCTGAAAGTCGAGGCAGTGCAGGGAAAACATGTTTCCCTGGAATGGACTGAGACATCTGGGGGCACTCTGGAAATGGTGGCACGACCCTGGAGTTCTCTCTCGCTTTCCTGTGGAGAGCGCCTCCTCTTGAGATGCGACGGGAACGCCGGGAATTCTTTCCAGACCACGCAGGGAAAGGATCCCTACTCTCGAGCTAGGAGGCGGAAACGGGCTCCTCTGGATGTGGCGGGACTCTCGTGCTTCCTCTCGAGTGGAGACGGGTATGTCGGGGGAACTTCTTGAGTTGCAGCTAGGGTGTGAAGGACCCTTTGAAAGTTCCAGAGGTTAGATGTGATTAGCCTCGAGACCCCTCAGCAGGAAATGGGCCTCATCTCGCCTGGAGGGGAGAACCTCCTGGATTTTCTCGAGTTACAACAGGTGCTCTCGACTTTCGACGGGACCTCAGGGACCCGCTCTGGTGGCCTCAGGAAAGGCCAGTCCCCATGCGAGTTGCTCGGGGCCACTCGGGATCCCCCTCCCATCGATGGTGGTGGCCTAAGACCTTGAATGGAGTCGGTGCCGGATCCTGAGGATTTCTCTCCAGTGCTGACATGGACCTCGGGGTACTTCTGGAGTCTCCCCAGGGGAGTCAGTCCTCGTCTCGGTTGGGGGCATGCACGTGCGCTTTCCTCTCGACTGTATCAGCAGTGGTCACGTTTCCCTTCGCTTGGATCAAGGGATCAGGGGCTTTCCCACGAGGTTTCCCACAAGGCTTTCCCACGAGGCTTTCCCACAGGGCTGTCCCACGTGCCACCGTGGTGTGAGTCGATCCTCGGCTTGAAAGTCGAGGCAGTGCAGGGAAAACATGTTTCCCTGTAATGGACTGAGACATATGGGGGACTCTGGAATGGTGGCATGACCCTGGAGTTCCTCTCGCCATTCCTGTGGAGAGCGCCTCCTCTTGAGATGCGACGGTAACACCAGGAATTCTTTCCTAACCACGCAGGGAAAGGATTCCTCCTCTCGAGGTATGAGGCGGAAACGGGGCTCCTCTGCATGTGGCGGGACTCTCGTGCTTCATCTCGAGTGGAGACGGGTATGTCAGGGGAACTTCTTGAGTTGCAGCAAGGTTGTGAAGGACCCTTTGGAAGTTCCAGATGTTAGGTGTGATTAGACTCAAGACGCCTGAGCGGAAATGGGCCTCATCTCGCCTGGAGGGGAGAACCTCCTGGATTTTTTCGAGTTGCGGCAGGTGCTCTCGACTTACGACGGGGACCTCAGGGACCCGCTCTGGTGGACTCAGGAAAGACCAGTCCCCATGTGAGTTGCTCGGGGGCCTCACGGGATTCCTCTCCCATCGATGCCGGGGCTTAAGACCTTGTGTGGAGTCACTGCCGGAACCTGAGGATTCCTCTCCAGTGCTGAATGGATCTTGGGGTAATTCTGGAGTCTCCCCAGGGGAGTCAGTCCTCATCTCGAGTGGTGGCATGCACGTGCGCTTTCCTCCCGAGCTGTATCAGCAGTGTTACGCTTCCCTTCGCGTGGATTAAGGGATCTGTGGCTTTCCCTCCAGGCTTTCCCACGAGGATTTCCCACGAGACTTTCCCACAGGGCTGTCCCACATGCCACCGTGGTGTGTGTCGATCCTCGCTTTGAACGTCGACGCAGTGCAGGGAATACAGGTTTCCCTGGAATGGACTGAGACATGTGGGGGACTCTGGGAATGGTGGCACGACCCTGGAGTTCCTCTCACCTTTCCTGTGGAGAGCGCCTCCTCTTGAGATGGGACGGGAACGCTGGGAATCTTTCCCCAACACGCAGGGTAAGGATCCCTCCTCTCGAACTAGGAGACGGAAACAGGGCTCCTCTGGATGTTGGCGGAACTCTCGTGCTTCCTCTCGAGTGGAGACGGGTATGTCGGGGAACTTCTTGAGTTGCAGCAAGGGTGTGAAGGACCCTTTGGAAGTTCCAGATGATAGATGTGATTAGCCTCGAGACGCCTCAGCGGAAATGGGCCTCATCTCGCCTGCAGGGGAGAACCTCCTGGATTTTCTCGAGTTGCGGCAGGTGCTCTCGACTTACGACGGGGACCTCAGGGACCCGCTCGGGTGGCCTCAGGAAAGGCCAGTCCCCATGCGAGTTGCTCGGGGGCCTCTCAGGATTCCTCTCCCTTCGATGCCGGGGCCTAAGACCTTGTGTGCAGTCGGTGCCAGAACCTGAGGATTCCTCTCCAGTGATGACATGGATCTTGGGGTACTTCTGGAGTCTCCCCAGTGGAGTCAGTCCTCGTCTCGAGTGGGGGCATGCACGTGCGCTTTCCTCCCGAGCTGTAGCAGCAGTGTCACGCTTCCCGTAGCGTGGATCAAGGGATCTGTGTCTTTCCCTCTAGGCTTTCCCACGAAGCTTTCCCACGAGGCTTTCCCACAGGGCTGTCCCACGTGCCACCGGGGTGTGAGTCGATCTTTGGCTTGAAAGTCGAGGCAGTGCAGGGAAAACAGGTTTCCCTGGAATGGACTGAGACTTCAGGGGGACTCTGGGAATGGTGGCAGGACCTTGGAGATCCTCTCGCCTTTCCTTTGGAGAGCGCCTCCTCTTGAGATGCTACGGGAACGCCGGGAATTCTTTCCGGACCACGCAGGGAAAGGATCCCTCCTCTCGAGCTAGGAGGCGGAAACGGGTCTCCTCTGGATGTGGGGGAACTCTCATGCTTCCTCTCGAGTGGAGACGGGTATGTCGGGGAACTTCTTGAGTTGCATCAAGGGTGTGAAGGACCCTTTGGAAGTTCCAGATGTGAGGTGTGATTAGCCTCGAGATGCCTCAGCGGAAATCGGCCTCATCTCGCCTGGAGTGGAGAACCTCCTGAATTTTCTTGAATTGCGGCAGGTTCTCTCGACTTACGACGGGGACCTCAGGAACCCGCTCTGGTGGCCTCAGGAAAGGCCAGTCCCCATGCGAGTTGCTCGGGGGCCTCTCGGATTCCTCTCCCGTCGATGCCGGGGCCTAAGACCTTTGTGGAGACGGTGCCGGAACCTGAGGATTCCTCTCCAGTGCTGACATTGAACTTGGGGTACTTCTGAAGTCTCCCCAGGGGAGTCAGTCCTCATCTCGAGTGGGGATATGCATGAGCGCTTTCCTCCGAGCTTTAGCAGCAGTGTCAAGCTTCCCTTCGCGTGGATCAAGGGATCTGTGGCTTTCCCTCGAGGCTTTCCCACGAGGCTTTCCCTCGAGGCTTTCCCGCGAGGCTTTCCCACGAGGCTTTCCCACAGGGCTGTCCCACGTGCCACCGTGGTGTGAGTCGATCCTCGGCTTGAAAGTCGAGGCAGTGCAGGGAAAACAGGTTTCCCTGGAATGGACTGAGACATCTGGGGGACTCTGGAATGGTGGCACGACCCTGGAGTTCCTCTCGCCTTTCCTGCGGAGAGCCCCTCCTCTTGAGATGCGACGGAAACGCCGGGAATTCTTTCCCGACCACGCAGGGAAAGGATCCCTCCTCTCGAGCTAGGAGGCGGAAACGGGTCTCCTCTGGATGTGGGGGGAACTCTCATGCTTCCTCTCGAGTGGAGACGGGTATGTCGGGGAACTTCTTGAGTTGCATCAAGGGTGTGAAGGACCCTTTGGAAGTTCCAGAGGTGAGGTGTGATTAGCCTCGAGACGCCTCAGAGGAAATGGGCCCCATCTCGCCTGGAGGGGAGAACCTCCTGGATTTTCTCGAGTTGCGGCAGGTGCTCTCGACTTATGACGGGGACCTCAGGGACCCGCTCTGCTGGCCTCAGGAAAGGCCAGTCCCCATGCGAGTTGCTCGGGGGCCTCTCGGATTCCTCTCCCTTTAATGACGGGGCCTAAGACCTTGTGTGGAGTCTGTGCCGCAACCTGAGTACTCCTCTCCAGTGCTGACATGGATCTTGGGGTACTTCTGGAGTGTCACCAGGGGAGTCAGTCCTCGTCTCGAGTGGGGGCTTGCACGTGTGCTTTCCGCCCGAGTTGTAGCAGCAGTGTCACGCCTCCCTTCGCGTGGATCAAGGGATCTGTGGCATTGCCTCGAGGCTTTCCCACGAGGCTTTCCCACAGGGCTGTCCCACGTGCCAGCATGTTGTGAGTAGATCCTCGGCGTGAAAGTTGAGGCAGTGCAGGGAAAACAGTTTCCCTGGAATGGACTGAAACATCTTGGGGACTCTGGCAGTGGTGGCCCGAACCTGGAGATCCTCTCGCCTTTCCTGTGGAGAGTGCCTCCTCTTCAGATGCGACGGGAACACCGGGAATTCTTTCCCGACCACGCAGGGAAAGGATCCCTCCTCTTGAGCTAGGAGGCAGAAACGGGGCCCCTCTGGATGTGGGCGGGACTCTCGTGCTTCCCCTCGAGTGGAGATGGGTATGTCGGGGAACATCTTGAGTTGCAGCAAGGGTGTGAAGGACCCTTTGGAAGTTTCAGAGGTTAGGTGTGATTAGCCTCGAGACGCCTCAGCGGAAATGGGCCTCATCTTGCCTGGAGGGGAGAAACTCCTGGATTTTCTCGAGTTGCGGCAGTGCTCTCGACTTATGAAGGGGCCTCAGGGACCCGCTCTGGTGGCCTCACAAAAGACCAGTCCCCATGCGAGTTGCTCCGGGACCTCTCGGATTGCTCTCCTGTCGTTTCCGGGGCCTAAGACCTAGTGTGGAGTCGGTGCGGAAACCTGAGGTTTCCTCTCCAGTGATAACATGGATCTTGGGGATACTTCTGGAGTCTCCCCAGGGGAGTCAGTCCTCGTCTCAAGTGCGGGCATGCCCGTGCGTTTCCCGATCGAGCTGTAGCAGCAGTGTCGCGCTTCCCTTCGCGTGGATCAAGGATCTGTGGCTTTCCCTCGAGGCTTTCCCACGAGGCTTTCCACAGGCTGTCCCACGTGCCAGCATGGTGTGAGTCGATCCTCGGCGTGAAAGTTGAGGCAGTGCAGGGAAAACAGGTTTCCCTGGAATGGACTGAGACATCTGGGGGACTCTGGAATGGTGGCAAGACCCTGGAGTTCCTCTCGCCTTTCCTGTGGAGAGCGCCTCCTCTTGAGATGCGACAGGAACGCCGAGAATTCTTCCCGACCACGCAGGGAAAGGATCCCGCTCTCGAGCTAGGAGGCGGAAACGGGCTCCTCTGGATGTGGGCGGGACTCTCGTGCTTCCTCTCGAGCGGAGACGTGTATGTCAGGAACGTCTTGAGTTGCAGCAAGGTTGTGAAGGACCCTTTGGAAGTTCCAGAGGTTAGGTGTGATTAGCCTCGAGACGCCTCAACGGAAATGGTTCTCATCTCACCCGGAGGGGAGAACCTCCATGATTCCTGAGGCCACCAGAGCGGGGTCCCTGAAATCCGCGTCGTAAGTAGCGAGCACCTGCCGAAACTCGAGAAAATCCAGGAGGTGCTCCCCTCCCAGTCGAGATCATTCCCATTTCCGCTGAGGCGTTTCAAGTCTAATCACACCTATCCTCTGGATCTTCCAAAGGGTCTTTCCCACCCTTGCTGGAACTCAAGAAGTTCCCCGACGTACCCGTCTCCACTCGAGGGCGAGCACAATGTCCCGCCCATATTCAAAGGAATCCCGTTTCCGCCTCGCAGCTCGAGATGAGGGATCCTTTCCTGCTTCGACGGGGAAAGAATTCCCGGCATTCCTGTCGCTTCTCAAGAGGAGGCGCTCTGCCACGAGAAAGGCTAGAGTAACTTCAGGGTTGTGTCACCATTCCAAGAGTCCCCCAGATGTCTCAGTCGATTCCAGAGGAACCTGTTTTCCTTGCACTGCCTCGAAGTTCACGCCGGAGGAACGACTCACACCATGGTCGCACTTGATACAGCCCTGTGGGAAAGCCTCGTGGGAAAGCCTCGTGGGTAAGCCTCGAGGGAAACCCTCGTGGGAACGTCTCGAGGGAAAGCCACAGATCTATTGATGCACGCGACTGGAAGCGTGACACTGCTGCTACAGCTTGGGAGGAAAGCGCTCGTGCATGCCCCCACACGAGACAAGGACTGACGATCCTGGGGGAGACTCCAGAAATACCCCAGTATCCGTGTCAGCACTGGGAGAGGAATCATTAAGTTCGAGCCCCGACTCCACAAAAATTCTTACACCCCTGCATCGAGGGGAGAGGAATCCCAGAGGCCCTGTATCAACTCGCATGGGGACCTGCCTTTCCGAAGCCACCAAAGCATGTCCCTGAGTTCCCCGTCGTAAGTCGAGAGCACCTGCAGCAACTCAAGGAAATCCAGGAGGTTATCCCCTCCAGGCGAGATGAGGACCATTTCCGCTGAGGCGTCTCGAGGCTAATCACACCTAACCTCTGGAACTTCCAAAGGGTCCTTCACACCCATGCTGCAACTCAAAAACTTCCCCAACATACCCGTCTCCACTCGAGAGGAAGCACAAGGGTCCCGTCCCGATGCAGAGGAGCCCCGTTTCCGCCTCGGAACTCGAGATCACGGATCCTTTCCCAGATTCTTCAGGAAAGAATACCCGGCGTTCCCGTCGCATCTCAAGAGGAGGCGCTCCCCACAGGAAAGGCGAGAAGAACTCCAGTGTCGTGCCACCATTCCAAGAGTCCCCCAGAAGTCTCAGTCCATTCCAGAGGAATCTATTTTCCCTGCACTGCCTCATCTCTCACGCCGAGGATCAACTCACACAACAGTGGCACATGGGAGAGCCCTCTGGGAAAGCCTCGTGGGAAAGCCTCTAGGGAAAGACAAAGATCCCTTGATCCACACGGCGGGAAGCGTGACAGTGCTGCAAAAGCTCGGGAGGAAAGCGCTCGTGCATTCCCCCACTCGAGCCGAGGACTGACTCCCCTGTGGATACTACTGAAGTACCCCAAGATCCATGTCAGCACTGCAGAGAAATCCTCAGGTTCCGGCTCCGACTCCAGACAAGGTCTTAGGCCCAGGCATCGACGGGAGAGGAATCCTGAGAGGCCCCCTAGCAACTCGCATGGGGACTGGCCTTTCCTGAGACCACCAGAGGAGGTCCCTGAGGTCCTCGTCGTAAGTCGAGAGTACCTCCCGCATTTTGAGAAATCCAGGAGGTTCTCCCTCCAGGCGAGATGAGGCCCATTTCCCCTGAGGTGTCTCGATGCTAAGCACACCTAACCTCTGGAACTTCCAAAAGGTCCTTCCCACCCTTCCTGCACCTCAAGAAGTTCCGCGACATACCCGTCTCCACTCGAGAGGAAGAACGAGGGTCCCGCCCACATCCAGAGGAGCCCCGTTTCCGCCTCATAGCTCGAGAGGAGGGATCCTTTCCCTGCTTGGTCGGAAAAGAATTCCCAGCGTTCCCGTCACATCTCAAAATGACGCGCTCTCTACAGGAATGGAGAGAGGAACTCCAGGGTCGTGCCACCATTCCAAGAGTCGCCCAGATGTTTCAGTCCATTCCAGAGGAACCTGTTTTCCCTGTACAGGCTCAGCTTTCACGCCGAGGATCAATACATACCACGGTGGCATGTGGGACAGCCCTGTGGGAAAACCTCATGGGAAAGCCACGAGGGAAAGCCACGAGGGAAAGCCACAGATCCCTTGATTCACGCGACGGGAAGCGTGACACTGCTGCTATAGCTCGGAAGGAAGGCGCACGTGCATGCCCCACTGGAGACGAGGACTGACTCCCTTGGTGAGACTTCAGAAGCACCCAAAGATCCTAGTCAGCACTGGAGAGGAATCCTCAGGTTCCGGCACCGACTCCACACAAGGTCTTAGGCCCCGGCATCGACGGGAGAGGAATCCCCAGAGGCCCCGATAAACTCGCATGTGGACTGACCTTTCCTGAGGTCACATGAGTGGGTCCCTGAGGTCCCCGTCGTTAGTCGAGAGCACCTGCCTCAACTCGAGAAAATCCAGGAGTTTCTCCCCTCCAGGCGTGATGATGCCCATTTGCTGAGGCGTCTTGAGGCTAATCACACCTAACCTCTGGAACTTCCAAAGGGTCCTTCACACCGTTGCTGCAACTCAAGAATTACTCCGACATAACCGTCTCCACTCGAGTGGAAGCACGGTGTCCCGCCCACATCCACAGGAGCCTCGATTTCAGCCCCGTAAATGGAGATGAGGGATCCTTTCCCTGATTCGTGGTGGAAGGAATTCCCCCGTTCCCGTCGCTTCTCAAGAGGAGGCGCCCTCCACAGGAAAGGGGAGAGGAACTCCAGTGTCGTGCCACCATTCCAAGAGTCCCCCAGACATCTCAGTCCATTCCAGAGGAACCTGTTTCCCTGCATTGCCTCAATTTTGCCCGCCGATGGACTCACTCCAGTGGCAATTGGGACAGCCCCCTGTGGGAAAGCCTCGTGGGAAAGCCTCGGGGAAAGCCCCTGATCCGTTGATCCACGCGAAGGGAAGCGTGACACTGCTGCTACAGTTCAGGGAGGAAAGCGCACGTGCATGCCCCCACTAGAGACGAGGAATGACTCCACTGGGGAGACTCCAGAAGTTACCAAGATCCATGTCAGCACTGGAAAGGAATCCTCAGTTCCGGGAACCCCCACACAAGGTCTTAGGCCCCGGCATCGACGGGAGAGGAATCCCTATAGGCCCCCGAGCAAGTCGCATGGGGACTGGCCATTCCTGAGGCCACAAGAGCATGTCCCTGAGGTCCCCGTCGTAAGTCGAGAGCACCTGCCGCAACTCGAGAAAATCCAGGAGGTTCTCGCCTCCAGGCGAGATGAAGCCCATTTCAGCTGAGGTGTCTCAAGGCTAATCACACGTAACCTCTGGAACTTCCAAAGGGTCCTTCACACCTTGCTGCAACTCAGGAAGTTCCCCTACATACCCGTCTCCACTGGAGAGGAAGCACGAATGTCCCGCCCACTCCAGAGGAGCCCCGTTTCCACCTCCTAGCTCGAGAGGAACCATCCTTTCCCTGCGTGTTCGGGAAGAATTCCGGCGTTCCGTCACATCTCAACAGGAGGCACTCTCCACGGGAAAGGTGAGAGGAACTCCAGGTCGTGCCACCATTCCCAGAGTCCTGCAGATGTCTAAGTCCATTCCAGGGAAAACTGTTTCGACTTTCAAGGCCAAGGATCGACTCACACCACGGTGGCACGTGGGACAGCCCTGTGGGAAAGCCTCGTGGGAAAGCCCTCC
>NW_017192095.1:0-10458 GCF_001704415.2 Capra hircus
GCCACAGCCCAAACTCAGGGGAAGCAGCCCCTGAGGCAAGACCTGCTGGAGGAGCCCTGCGCCCCGCCTGATAGGCGAGGCACAGCCAGCAGGGAAGCGAGCCTCCTCGGGGAAGAGGAGGCAGCCAGCCCGTCAAGTTGAAAGCCCTGCTTGCACGGAGCTAAGTGCGCCTCCAGTACGGCAGAGCTCTAGCTCTGCTCAGAGCCCGATCTGGCAGAGTTCCTGGCGCGAGGCTGCTCTGCCGGGGGGCTAGCCTTGCCAGACTTGCCTTGCTTTTAGGCTGCCTCTCCAGGAAGGAGCAGGCAGCAGAGCCTGGGAGTCGCCACTGGCGCCTTTCTTGCCTCAGCTCCAATCCTGCCTTGCCTTTGCACTTAGGTCCAGGTCCTTAAGGAGAGGCTTAGGGGCTGGTGGGTTGCACACTGCCAAGGGCTCCAGCAGTGAGAATCTGTCAGAGGGAAGGGAAGGGCAACTGCAGGGCTCCTCCAGCGGTTGCTTGGGCGCCAGATTCAGCGCCACACGGAGAGCACCAGGCTCCCAGGGCCCTGGCTGGGGTTTTCAGCCCGACACACGGAGGCTGATTCCTTGGGTGCCCAGAAAGTGTATGACAGACGTAGGTTCCCTAGCACTCTCCTCCCAGCAGAGACATGTGCAGGTGTTGGGGCCTGATCCTGCGTGTCTGGGTTCCTGCCCACAGCCCAACTCAGGGGAAGCAGCCCCTGAGGCAAGACCTGCTGGAGGAGCCCTGCGCCCCGCCTGATAGGCGAGTGCACAGCCAGCAGGGAAGCGAGCCTCCTCGGGGGAAGAGGAGGCAGCAAGTCCCCGTCAAGCTGAAATCCCTGCTTCCACGAAGCTAAGTGCGACTCCAGTACGGCAGATCTCTAGCTCTGTTCAGAGGCCCGATCTGGCAGAGTTCCTGGCACCAAGATGCTCTGCCATAGGCGAGCCTTGCGCAGACTTGCCTTGCTTTAAGGCTCCTCCCAGGAAGGAGCAGGCTGTGTGAGGCTCGGAAACGCCACTGGCGCCTTCCTGGCTTCAGCTCTACCCTGCCTTGCCTTTGCACTTAGGTCCAAGCGTCCTTGAGGAGGGCTTAGGGGCTGGTGGGTTGCACACTGCCAAGGGCTCCAGCAGTGAAAGCTCTGTCAGAGGGAAGCGAAGGGCAACAGCAGGGCTCCTTCAGCGGTTCTTGGCCGCCCAGACAAAGCTCCGCACGGAGAGCACCAGGTTCCAAGGGCCCCTGGCTGGGTTTTGCATCCCCACACTCCCAGAGGCTGACTCCGTGGGTGCCTAGAAAGTGTGTGAGAGACGTAGGTTCCCTAGCACTCTCCTCCCAGCAGAGACATGTGCAGGTGGTTGGGGCCTTATCCTGCGTGTCTGGGTTCCCGCCCACAGCCTCAACTCAGGGGAAGCAGCCCCTGAGGCAAGACCTGCTGGAGGAGCCCTGCGCGCCCGCCTGATAGGCGAGAGCACAGCCAGCAGTGTAGCGAGCCTCCTCGGAGAAGAGGAGGCAGCCGAGCCCAGTCAAGAGGAAAGCCCTGCTTGCACGGAGCTAAGTGGCCTCCAGTACGGCAGAGCTCTAGCTCTGCTCAGAGCCCCGATCTGGCAGAGTTTCTGGCGCGAGGCTGCTCGGCCGGGGCTCGCCTTGCCCAGACTTGCCTTGCTTTTAGGCTCCTCCCCAGGAAGGAGCTGTCTGAGCGAGCCTGGGAGACGCCACTGGTGCCTTCCTTGCCTCAGCTCCAATCCTGCCTTGCCTTTGCACATAGGTGCCAGGCGTCGTTGGGGAGGGCTTAGGGGGTGGTGGGTTGCACACTGCCAAGGGCTTCAGCAGTGAGAGCTCTGTCAGAGGGAAGGGAAGGGCAACTGCAGGGCTCCTCCAGCGGTTTTAGGCCGCCTAGAATCAGCGCCGCACCGAGAGCACCAGGCTCCAGGGCCCCTGGCTGGGGTTTTCAGCCCGCACACACGGAGGCTGATTCCTTGGGTGCCCAGAAAGTGTATGACAGACGTAGGTTCCCTAGCACTCTCCTCCCCAGCAGAGACATGTGCAGGTGGTTGGGGCCTGATCCTGCGTGTCTGGGTTCCTGCCACAGCCCCAACTCAGGGGAAGCAGCCCCTGAGGCAAGACCTGCTGGAGGAGCCCTGCGCCCCCGCCTGATAGGCGAGTGCACAGCCAGCAGGGAAGCGAGCCTCCTCGGGGAAGAGGAGGCAGCCCAGCCCCGTCAAGTTGAAAGCCCTGCTTGCACGGAGCTAAGTGCGCCTCCAGTACGGCAGAGCTCTAGCTCTGCTCAGAGCCCCGATCTGGCAGAGTTCCTGGCGCGAGGCTGCTCTGCCGGGGGGCTAGCCTTGCCCAGACTTGCCTTGCTTTTAGGCTGCCTCTCCAGGAAGGAGCAGGCAGCAGGAGCCTGGGAGTCGCCACTGGCGCCTTTCTTGCCTCAGCTCCAATCCTGCCTTGCCTTTGCACTTAGGTCCCAGTCCTCCTTAAGGAGAGCTTAGGGGCTGGTGGGTTGCACACTGCCAAGGGCTCCAGCAGTGAGAATTCTGTCAGAGGGAAGGGAAGGGCAACTGCAGGGCTCCTCCAGCGGTTGCTTGGCCGCCCAGATTCAGCGCCACACGGAGAGCACCAGGCTCCCAGGGCCCCCTGGCTGGGGTTTTCAGCCCCGCACACACGGAGGCTGATTCCTTGGGTGCCCAGAAAGTGTATGACAGACGTAGGTTCCCTAGCACTCTCCTCCCCAGCAGAGACATGTGCAGGTGTTTGGGGCCTGATCCTGCGTGTCTGGGTTCCTGCCACAGCCCAAACTCAGGGGAAGCAGCCCCTGAGGCAAGACCTGCTGGAGGAGCCCTGCGCCCCGCCTGATAGGCGAGTGCACAGCCAGCAGGGAAGCGAGCCTCCTCGGGGGAAGAGGAGGCAGCAAGTCCCCGTCAAGCTGAAATCCCTGCTTACACGAAGCTAAGTGCGACTCCAGTACGGCAGATCTCTAGCTCTGTTCAGAGGCCCGATCTGGCAGAGTTCCTGGCACCAAGATGCTCTGCCATAGGCGAGCCTTGCGCAGACTTGCCTTGCTTTAAGGCTCCCTCCCAGGAAGGAGCAGGCTGTGTGAGGCTCGGAAACGCCACTGGCGCCTTCCTGGCTTCAGCTCTACCCTGCCTTGCCTTTGCACTTAGGTCCCAAGCGTCCTTGAGGAGGGCTTAGGGGCTGGTGGGTTGCACACTGCCAAGGGCTCCAGCAGTGAAAGCTCTGTCAGAGGGAAGCGAAGGGCAACAGCAGGGCTCCTTCAGCGTTTCCTTGGCCGCCCAGACAAAGCTCCGCACGGAGAGCACCAGGTTCCAAGGGCCCCTGGCTGGGTTTTGCATCCCACACTCCCAGAGGCTGACTCCGTGGGTGCCTAGAAAGTGTGTGAGAGACGTAGGTTCCCTAGCACTCTCCTCCCCAGCAGAGACATGTGCAGGTGGTTGGGGCCTTATCCTGCGTGTCTGGGTTCCCGCCCACAGCCTCAACTCAGGGGAAGCAGCCCCTGAGGCAAGACCTGCTGGAGGAGCCCTGCGCGCCCGCCTGATAGGCGAGAGCACAGCCAGCAGTGTAGCGAGCCTCCTCGGGAGAAGAGGAGGCAGCCGAGCCCAGTCAAGAGGAAAGCCCTGCTTGCACGGAGCTAAGTGGCCTCCAGTACGGCAGAGCTCTAGCTCTGCTCAGAGCCCCGATCTGGCAGAGTTTCTGGCGCGAGGCTGCTCGGCCGGGGGCTCGCCTTGCCCAGACTTGCCTTGCTTTTAGGCTCCCTCCCCAGGAAGGAGCTGTCTGAGCGAGCCTGGGAGACGCCACTGGTGCCTTCCTTGCCTCAGCTCCAATCCTGCCTTGCCTTTGCACATAGGTGCCAGGCGTGGTTGGGAGGGCTTAGGGGGTGGTGGGTTGCACACTGCCAAGGGCTTCAGCAGTGAGAGCTCTGTCAGAGGGAAGGGAAGGGCAACTGCAGGGCTCCTCCAGCGGTTTCTAGGCCGCCTAGAATCAGCGCCGCACCGAGAGCACCAGGCTCCCAGGGCCCCTGGCTGGGTTTTCAGCCCCGCACACACGGAGGCTGATTCCTTGGGTGCCCAGAAAGTGTATGACAGACGTAGGTTCCCTAGCACTCTCCTCCCCAGCAGAGACATGTGCAGGTGTTTGGGGCCTGATCCTGCGTGTCTGGGTTCCTGCCCACAGCCCCAACTCAGGGGAAGCAGCCCCTGAGGCAAGACCTGCTGGAGGAGCCCTGCGCCCCCGCTGATAGGCGAGTGCACAGCCAGCAGGGAAGCGAGCCTCCTCGGGGGAAGAGGAGGCAGCCCAGCCCCGTCAAGTTGAAAGCCCTGCTTGCACGGAGCTAAGTGCGCCTCCAGTACGGCAGAGCTCTAGCTCTGCTCAGAGCCCCGATCTGGCAGAGTTCCTGGCGCGAGGCTGCTCTGCCGGGGGCTAGCCTTGCCCAGACTTGCCTTGCTTTTAGGCTGCCTCTCCAGGAAGGAGCAGGCAGCAGGAGCCTGGGAGTCGCCACTGGCGCCTTTCTTGCCTCAGCTCCAATCCTGCCTTGCCTTTGCACTTAGGTCCCAGTCCTCCTTAAGGAGAGCTTAGGGCTGGTGGGTTGCACACTGCCAAGGGCTCCAGCAGTGAGAATTCTGTCAGAGGGAAGGGAAGGGCAACTGCAGGGCTCCTCCAGCGGTTGCTTGGCCGCCCAGATTCAGCGCCACACGGAGAGCACCAGGCTCCCAGGCCCTGGCTGGGGTTTTCAGCCCCGCACACACGGAGGCTGATTCCTTGGGTGCCCAGAAAGTGTATGACAGACGTAGGTTCCCTAGCACTCTCCTCCCCCAGAGACATGTGCAGGTGTTTGGGGCCTGATCCTGCGTGTCTGGGTTCCTGCCCACAGCCCCAACTCAGGGGAAGCAGCCCCTGAGGCAAGACCTGCTGGAGGAGCCCTGCGCCCCGCCTGATAGGCGAGTGCACAGCCAGCAGGGAAGCGAGCCTCCTCGGGGGAAGAGGAGGCAGCAAGTCCCCGTCAAGCTGAAATCCCTGCTTACACGAAGCTAAGTGCGACTCCAGTACGGCAGATCTCTAGCTCTGTTCAGAGGCCCGATCTGGCAGAGTTCCTGGCACCAAGATGCTCTGCCATAGGCGAGCCTTGCGCAGACTTGCCTTGCTTTAAGGCTCCCTCCCAGGAAGGAGCAGGCTGTGTGAGGCTCGGAAACGCCACTGGCGCTTCCTGGCTTCAGCTCTACCCCTGCCTTGCCTTTGCACTTAGGTCCCAAGCGTCCTTGAGGAGGGCTTAGGGGCTGGTGGGTTGCACACTGCCAAGGGCTCCAGCAGTGAAAGCTCTGTCAGAGGGAAGCGAAGGGCAACAGCAGGGCTCCTTCAGCGGTTCCTTGGCCGCCAGACAAAGCTCCGCACGGAGAGCACCAGGTTCCAAGGGCCCCTGGCTGGGTTTTGCATCCCCACACTCCCAGAGGCTGACTCCGTGGGTGCCTAGAAAGTGTGTGAGAGACGTAGGTTCCCTAGCACTCTCCTCCCCAGCAGAGACATGTGCAGGTGGTTGGGGCCTTATCCTGCGTGTCTGGGTTCCCGCCCACAGCCTCAACTCAGGGGAAGCAGCCCCTGAGGCAAGACCTGCTGGAGGAGCCCTGCGCGCCCCGCCTGATAGGCGAGAGCACAGCCAGCAGTGTAGCGAGCCTCCTCGGGAAGAGGAGGCAGCCGAGCCCAGTCAAGAGGAAAGCCCTGCTTGCACGGAGCTAAGTGGGCCTCCAGTACGGCAGAGCTCTAGCTCTGCTCAGAGCCCCGATCTGGCAGAGTTTCTGGCGCGAGGCTGCTCGGCCGGGGGCTCGCCTTGCCCAGACTTGCCTTGCTTTTAGGCTCCCTCCCCAGGAAGGAGCTGTCTGCGCGAGCCTGGGAGACGCCACTGGTGCCTTCCTTGCCTCAGCTCCAATCCTGCCTTGCCTTTGCACATAGGTGCCAGGCGTCGTTGGGGAGGGCTTAGGGGGTGGTGGGTTGCACACTGCCAAGGGCTTCAGCAGTGAGAGCTCTGTCAGAGGGAAGGGAAGGGCAACTGCAGGGCTCCTCCAGCGGTTTCTAGGCCGCCTAGAATCAGCGCCGCACCGAGAGCACCAGGCTCCCAGGGCCCCTGGCTGGGGTTTTCAGCCCCGCACACACGGAGGCTGATTCCTTGGGTGCCCAGAAAGTGTATGACAGACGTAGGTTCCCTAGCACTCTCCTCCCAGCAGAGACATGTGCAGGTGTTGGGGCCTGATCCTGCGTGTCTGGGTTCCTGCCCACAGCCCCAACTCAGGGGAAGCAGCCCCTGAGGCAAGACCTGCTGGAGGAGCCCTGCGCCCCCTGATAGGCGAGTGCACAGCCAGCAGGGAAGCGAGCCTCCTCGGGGGAAGAGGAGGCAGCCCAGCCCCGTCAAGTTGAAAGCCCTGCTTGCACGGAGCTAAGTGCGCCTCCAGTACGGCAGAGCTCTAGCTCTGCTCAGAGCCCCGATCTGGCAGAGTTCCTGGCGCGAGGCTGCTCTGCCGGGGGCTAGCCTTGCCCAGACTTGCCTTGCTTTTAGGCTGCCTCTCCAGGAAGGAGCAGGCAGCAGGAGCCTGGGAGTCGCCACTGGCGCCTTTCTTGCCTCAGCTCCAATCCTGCCTTGCCTTTGCACTTAGGTCCCAGTCCTCCTTAAGGAGAGCTTAGGGGCTGGTGGGTTGCACACTGCCAAGGGCTCCAGCAGTGAGAATTCTGTCAGAGGGAAGGGAAGGGCAACTGCAGGGCTCCTCCAGCGGTTGCTTGGCCGCCCAGATTCAGCGCCACACGGAGAGCACCAGGCTCCCAGGGCCCTGGCTGGGGTTTTCAGCCCCGCACACACGGAGGCTGATTCCTTGGGTGCCCAGAAAGTGTATGACAGACGTAGGTTCCCTAGCACTCTCCTCCCCAGCAGAGACATGTGCAGGTGTTTGGGGCCTGATCCTGCGTGTCTGGGTTCCTGCCCACAGCCCCAACTCAGGGGAAGCAGCCCTGAGGCAAGACCTGCTGGAGGAGCCCTGCGCCCCCGCCTGATAGGCGAGTGCACAGCCAGCAGGGAAGCGAGCCTCCTCGGGGAAGAGGAGGCAGCAAGTCCCCGTCAAGCTGAAATCCCTGCTTACACGAAGCTAAGTGCGACTCCAGTACGGCAGATCTCTAGCTCTGTTCAGAGGCCCGATCTGGCAGAGTTCCTGGCACCAAGATGCTCTGCCATAGGCGAGCCTTGCGCAGACTTGCCTTGCTTTAAGGCTCCCTCCCAGGAAGGAGCAGGCTGTGTGAGGCTCGGAAACGCCACTGGCGCCTTCCTGGCTTCAGCTCTACCCCTGCCTTGCCTTTGCACTTAGGTCCCAAGCGTCCTTGAGGAGGGCTTAGGGGCTGGTGGGTTGCACACTGCCAAGGGCTCCAGCAGTGAAAGCTCTGTCAGAGGGAAGCGAAGGGCAACAGCAGGGCTCCTTCAGCGGTTCTTGGCCGCCCAGACAAAGCTCCGCACGGAGAGCACCAGGTTCCAAGGGCCCCTGGCTGGGTTTTGCATCCCCACACTCCCAGAGGCTGACTCCGTGGGTGCCTAGAAAGTGTGTGAGAGACGTAGGTTCCCTAGCACTCTCCTCCCAGCAGAGACATGTGCAGGTGGTTGGGCCTTATCCTGCGTGTCTGGGTTCCCGCCCACAGCCTCAACTCAGGGGAAGCAGCCCCTGAGGCAAGACCTGCTGGAGGAGCCCTGCGCGCCCGCCTGATAGGCGAGAGCACAGCCAGCAGTGTAGCGAGCCTCCTCGGGAGAAGAGGAGGCAGCCGAGCCCAGTCAAGAGGAAAGCCCTGCTTGCACGGAGCTAAGTGGGCCTCCAGTACGGCAGAGCTCTAGCTCTGCTCAGAGCCCCGATCTGGCAGAGTTTCTGGCGCGAGGCTGCTCGGCCGGGGGCTCGCCTTGCCCAGACTTGCCTTGCTTTTAGGCTCCCTCCCCAGGAAGGAGCTGTCTGAGCGAGCCTGGGAGACGCCACTGGTGCCTTCCTTGCCTCAGCTCCAATCCTGCCTTGCCTTTGCACATAGGTGCCAGGCGTCGTTGGGAGGGCTTAGGGGGTGGTGGGTTGCACACTGCCAAGGGCTTCAGCAGTGAGAGCTCTGTCAGAGGGAAGGGAAGGGCAACTGCAGGGCTCCTCCAGCGGTTTCTAGGCCGCCTAGAATCAGCGCCGCACCGAGAGCACCAGGCTCCCAGGGCCCCTGGCTGGGGTTTTCAGCCCCGCACACACGGAGGCTGATTCCTTGGGTGCCCAGAAAGTGTATGACAGACGTAGGTTCCCTAGCACTCTCCTCCCCAGCAGAGACATGTGCAGGTGTTGGGGCCTGATCCTGCGTGTCTGGGTTCCTGCCCACAGCCCCAACTCAGGGGAAGCAGCCCCTGAGGCAAGACCTGCTGGAGGAGCCCTGCGCCCCGCCTGATAGGCGAGTGCACAGCCAGCAGGGAAGCGAGCCTCCTCGGGGGAAGAGGAGGCAGCCCAGCCCCGTCAAGTTGAAAGCCCTGCTTGCACGGAGCTAAGTGCGCCTCCAGTACGGCAGAGCTCTAGCTCTGCTCAGAGCCCGATCTGGCAGAGTTCCTGGCGCGAGGTGCTCTGCCGGGGCTAGCCTTGCCCAGACTTGCCTTGCTTTAGGCTGCCTCTCCAGGAAGGAGCAGGCAGCAGGAGCCTGGAGTCGCCACTGGCGCCTTTCTTGCCTCAGCTCCAATCCTGCCTTGCCTTTGCACTTAGGTCCCAGTCCTCCTTAAGGAGAGCTTAGGGGCTGGTGGGTTGCACACTGCCAAGGGCTCCAGCAGTGAGAATTCTGTCAGAGGGAAGGGAAGGGCAACTGCAGGGCTCCTCCAGCGGTTGCTTGGCCGCCCAGATTCAGCGCCACACGGAGAGCACCAGGCTCCCAGGGCCCCTGGCTGGGTTTTCAGCCCCGCACACACGGAGGCTGATTCCTTGGGTGCCCAGAAAGTGTATGACAGACGTAGGTTCCCTAGCACTCTCCTCCCCAGCAGAGACATGTGCAGGTGTTTGGGGCCTGATCCTGCGTGTCTGGGTTCCTGCCCACAGCCCCAACTCAGGGGAAGCAGCCCCTGAGGCAAGACCTGCTGGAGGAGCCCTGCGCCCCCCTGATAGGCGAGTGCACAGCCAGCAGGGAAGCGAGCCTCCTCGGGGGAAGAGGAGGCAGCAAGTCCCGTCAAGCTGAAATCCCTGCTTGCACGAAGCTAAGTGCGACTCCAGTACGGCAGATCTCTAGCTCTGTCAGAGGCATCTGCAGAGTTCCTGGCACCAAGATGCTCTGCCATAGGCGAGCCTTGCGCAGACTTGCCTTGCTTTAAGGCTCCTCCCCAGGAAGGAGCAGGCTGTGTGAGGCTGGAAACGCCACTGGCGCCTTCCTGGCTTCAGCTCTACCCTGCCTTGCCTTTGCACTTAGGTCCCAAGCGTCCTTGAGGAGGGCTTAGGGGCTGGTGGGTTGCACACTGCCAAGGGCTCCAGCAGTGAAAGCTCTGTCAGAGGGAAGCGAAGGGCAACAGCAGGGCTCCTTCAGCGGTTCTTGGCCGCCCAGACAAAGCTCCGCACGGAGAGCACCAGGTTCCAAGGGCCCCTGGCTGGGTTTTGCATCCCCACACTCCAGAGGCTGACTCCGTGGGTGCTAGAAAGTGTGTGAGAGACGTAGGTTCCCTAGCACTCTCCTCCCCAGCAGAGACATGTGCAGGTGGTTGGGGCCTTATCCTGCGTGTCTGGGTTCCCGCCCACAGCCCAACTCAGGGGAAGCAGCCCCTGAGGCAAGACCTGCTGGAGGAGCCCTGCGCCCCGCCTGATAGGCGAGACAGCAGCAGGTAGCGAGCCTCCTCGGGAGAAGAGGAGGCAGCCGAGCCCAGTCAAGAGAAAGCCCTGCTTGCACGGAGCTAAGTGCGCCTCCAGTACGGCAGAGCTCTAGCTCTGCTCAGAGCCCCGATCTGGCAGAGTTCTGGCGCGAGGCTGCTCGGCCGGGGCTCGCCTTGCCCAGACTTGCCTTGCTTTTAGGCTCCCTCCCCAGGAAGGAGCTGTCTGAGCGAGCCTGGGAGACGCCACTGGTGCCTTCCTTGCCTCAGCTCCAATCCTGCCTTGCCTTTGCACATAGGTGCCAGGCGTGGTTGGGAGGGCTTAGGGGTGGGGTTGCACACTGCCAAGGGCTTCAGCAGTGAGAGCTCTGTCAGAGGGAAGGGAAGGGCAACTGCAGGGCTCCTCCAGCGGTTTCTAGGCCGCCTAGAATCAGCGCCGCACCGAGAGCACCAGGCTCCCAGGCCCTGGCTGGGGTTTTCAGCCCCGCACACACGGAGGCTGATTCCTTGGGTGCCCAGAAAGTGTATGACAGACGTAGGTTCCCTAGCACTCTCCTCCCCAGCAGAGACATGTGCAGGTGTTTGGGCCTGATCCTGCGTGTCTGGGTTCCTGCCCACAGCCCCAACT
>NW_017192096.1:0-10458 GCF_001704415.2 Capra hircus
CCATGCCTGGGATTCTCCAGGCAAAACACTGGAGTGGGTTGCCATTTCCTTCTCCAATGCATGAAAGTTAAAAGTCAAAGTGAAGTTGCTCAGTCGTGTCTGACTCTTTGCAACCCCATGGATGGCAGCCTACCAGGCTCCTCCATTCATGGGATTTTCCAGGCAAGAGTACTGGAGTGGGGTGCCACTGCCTTGGCATTTCAAACTGATCATTTAGTTACCACTTTTAGTTCTGCCAGGATGTCAGTTTTCCTTGTCAGCTCAATTCAGCAATTAATGGGTGCCACGTCAGTGTTCTTCATTTCCTTTTTAGATATATGGAGTGCAAGATTCCCAGTCAATCTGTACTCTGAAGTCATCGTCTTCTTATACATACTTACTTTTCCATTCCTACTGAATCAAAATGGCCGTTATCACACTTCTGTTGTCTGTCCATGTCTATCTTCTTCTAATTCTCAGCAACATGAAGCCAAGGCCCATGATTTTGTTTGTGCTTATCCCAGGTACTTAGTAAAATGCCTCAAGAATAGTTACTAATAACTATTTAGAGTATCACTTAATAAATTAATGAGCCAGTGAATTTTATTAGGTTGACTCATATGAAATTGAGTTTTTGTAGATAAAAAAAAAGGGACAAAGATTAAAAAAAATTCAGCTTATGAGCAAATGCCAATTATAGACCTAATTTCTACCTCTTCATTCAATTGGGCAGATTTCAATATTGATGAAAGTATTCAATTTTTAGCTTTTCTTTTTTCTTCCACTTAAGCTCTTTCTATTTCTACTTGAATCCTATTCTAGGACTATGCTGTAATTAAGTTTTGTTCTTTTATTCAGTGAATTAGTCATTTGAAAAAATATTCACTGGGCATATTTGAAACATGTGCTAGGCTCTAGGGATAAATTTTGAAGACAACAAAATGTGGTTCAAGTTCTAATGTAACTTTAACCTACTTAGATACAGACATCAGTAAAACAATCAAAGTATGTAAAGAGTTGTACACTGAAAAAAGGAATATTGTATTATGAGAATTCATGATAATAGAATCAATCCTACAAAAAAGAGGTCAATTATGGCTTCCCTGAGAAAGTGACTCTAAAGTTGAAAATTTATGGAAAAAATGAATTAATCAGGGGCGGTGGCCGAGACAAGCTACCCCGCATCCGAGGTCAGCGGTAGGAGCTAAGAGGAGCCACCCTGCATCAGAGGCCAGGGGCACAGGCCGGGAGGAGCAACCCCATGTCCAAGGAGCAGTGGCTGCAGGTGCAGAGGGGCCTAGAGGAGCCATCCCATGTTGAAGGTCAGGAAGGGTGGCGGTGAGGAGATACCCTCATCCAAGGTAAGGAGCAGAGGCTGCGCTTTGCTGGAGCAGCCATGAAGAGATAGATACCCCACGCCAAGGTAAGAGAAACCCAAGTAAGATGGTAGGTGTTGCAAGAGGGCATCAGAGGGCAGACACACTGAAACCATACTCACAGAAAACTAGTCAATCTAATCACACTAGGACCACAGCCTTGTCTAACTCAATGAAACTAAGCCATGCCTGCGGGGCAACCCAAGACGGGGGTCATGGTGGAGAGGTCTGACAGAATGTGGTCCACTGGAGAAGGGAATGGCAAACCACTTCAGTATTCTTGCCTTGAGAACCCCATGAACAGTATGAAAAGGCAAAATGATAGGATACTGAAAGAGGAACTCCCCAGGTCAGTAGGTGCCCAATATGCTACTGGAGATCAGTGGAGAAATAACTCCAGAAAGAATGAAGGGATGGAGCCAAAGCAAAAACAATACCCAGCTGTGGATGTGACTGGTGATAGAAGCAAGGTCCGATGCTGTAAAGAGCAATATTGCATAGGAACCTGGAATGTCAGGTCCATGAATCAAGGCAAATTGGAAGTGGTCAAACAGGAGATGGCAAGAGTGAACTCGACATTCTAGGAATCAGCGAACTAAAATGGACTGGAATGGGTGAATTTAACTCAGATGACCATTATATCTACTACTGCGGCAGGAATCCCTCAGAAGAAATGGAGTAGCCATCATGGTCAACAAAGAGTCCGAAATGCAGTACTTGGATGCAATCTCAAAAATGACAGAATGATCTCTGTTCATTCCAAGGCAAACCATTCAATATCACAGTAATCCAAGTCTATGCCCCAACCAGTAACACTGAAGAAGCTGAAGTTGAACGGTTCTATGAAGACCTACAAGACCTTTTAGAACTAACACCCAAAAAAGATGTCCTTTTCATTATAGGGGACTGGAATGCAAAAGTAGGAAGTCAAGAAACCCTGG
The DNA here is from genome assembly GCF_001704415.2 of Capra hircus. Taxonomy (NCBI): domain Eukaryota; kingdom Metazoa; phylum Chordata; class Mammalia; order Artiodactyla; family Bovidae; genus Capra; species Capra hircus. Next base: position 2,297 of record NW_017192096.1, read on the forward strand.
AGTAACAGGCAAATTTGGCCTTGGAATGCAGAATGAAGCAGGGCAAAGACTAATAGAGTTTTGCCAAGAAAATGCACTGGTCATAGCAAACACCCTCTTCCAACAACACAAGAGAAGACTCTACACATGGACATCACCAGATGGTCAACACCAAAATCAGATTGATTATATTCTTTGCAGCCAAAGATGGAGAAGCTCTATACAGTCAACAAAAACAAGACCAGGAGCTGACTGTGGCTCAGATCATGAACTCCTTATTACCAAATTCAGACTTAAATTGAAGAAAGTAGGGAAAACCGCTAGACCATTCAGGTATGACCTAAATCAAATCCCTTATGATTATACAGTGGAAGTGAGAAATAGATTTAAGGGCCTAGATCTGATAGATAGAGTGCCTGATGAACTATGGAATGAGGTTCGTGACATTGTACAGGAGACAGGGATCAAGACCATCCCCATGGAAAAGAAATGCAAAAAAGCAAAATGGCTGTCTGGGAGGCCTTACAAATAGCTGTGAAAAGAAGAGAAGAAAAGCAAAGGAGAAAAGGAAAGATATAAGCATCTGAATGCAGAGTTCCAAAGAATAGCAAGAAGAGATAAGAAAGCCTTCTTCAGCAATCAATGCAAAGAAATAGAGGAAAAGAACAGAATGGGAAAGACTAGAGATCTCTTCAAGAAAATTAGAGATACCAAGGGAACATTTCATGCAAAGATGGGCTCGATAAAGGACAGAAATGGTATGGACCTAACAGAAGCAGAAGATATTAAGAAGAGGTGGCAAGAATACACAGAAGAACTGTACAAAAAAGATCTTCATGACCCAGATAATCACGATGGTGTGATCACTCATCTAGAGCCAGACATCCTGGAATGTGAAGTCAAGTGGGCCTTAGAAAGCATCACTATGAACAAAGCTAGTGGAGGTGATGGAATTCCAGTTGAGCTATTTCAAATCCTGAAAGATGATGCTGTGAAAGTGCTGCACTCAATATGCCAGCAAATTTGGAAAACTCAGCAGTGGCCACAGGACTGGAAAAGGTCAGTTTTCATTCCAATCCCAAAGAAAGGCAATGCCAAAGAATGCTCAAACTACCACAATTTGCACTCATCTCACATGCTAGTAAAGTAATGCTCAAAATTCTCCAAGCCAGGCTTCAGCAATACATGAACCGTGAACTTCCAGATGTTCAAGCTGGTTTTAGAAAAGGCAGAGGAACCAGAGATCAAATTGCCAACATCCGCTGGATCATGGAAAAAGCAAGAGAGTTCCAGAAAAACATCTATTTCTGCTTTATTGACTATGCCAAAGCCTTTGACTGTGTGGATCACAATAAACTGTGGAAAATTCTGAAAGAGATGGGAATACCAGACCACCTGACCTGCCTCTTGAGAAATCTGTATGCAGGTCAGGAAGCAACAGTTAGAACTGGACATGGAACAACAGACTGGTTCCAAATAGGAAAAGGAGTACGTCAAGGCTGTATATTGTCACCCTGCTTATTTAACTTATATGCAGAGTACATCATGAGAAATGCTGGGCTGGAAGAAACACAAGCTGGAATCAAGATTGCTGGGAGAAATATCAATAACCTCAGATATGCAGATGACACCACCCTTATGGCAGAAAGTGAAGAGGAACTAAAAAGCCTCTTGATGAAAGTGAAAGAGGAGAGTGAAAAAGTTGGCTTAAAGCTCAACATTCAGAAAACAAAGATCATGGCATCTGGTCCCATCACTTCATGGGAAATAGATGGGGAAACAGTGGAAACAGTGTCAGACTTTATTTTTTTGGGGCTCCAAAATCACTGCAGATGGTGACTGCAGCCATGAAATTAAAAGACGCTTACTCCTTGGAAGAAAAAGTTATGACCAACCTAGATAGCATATTCAAAAGCAGAGACATTACTTTGCCACTAAGGTCGTCTAGTCAAGGCTATGGTTTTTCCAGTGGTCATGTATGGATGTGAGAGTTGGACTGTGAAGAAGGCTGAGTGAAGAATTGATGCTTTTGAACTGTGGTGTTGGAGAAGACTCTTGAGAGTCCCTTGGACTGCAAGGAGATCCAACCAGTCCATTCTGAAGGAGATCAGCCCCTGGTTTCTTTGGAAGGAATGATGCTAAAGCTGAAACTCCAGTACTTTGGCCACCTCATGCAAGAGTTGACTCATTGGAAAAGACTCTGATGCTGGGAGGGATTGGGGGGCAGGAGGAGAAGGGGACGACAGAGGATGAGATGGCTGGATGGCATCACTGACTCGATGGACGTGAGTCTGAGTGAACTCCGGGAGTTGGTGATGGACAGGGAGGCCTGGCGTGCTGCAATTCATGGGGTCGCAAAGAGTCGACACGACTGAGGACTGAACTGAACTGAAGGGCCCTGCCCCCCCCCTATCCCCAAGGGGACCCCGCCCCCCCCCCCCCCCCGGCTTTCCCCCCCCCCCCCCCCCCGGATCCCCGTTGGGTCTGACCCTTTGTCCCTTTTTGCGATTTTTTTTTAATTTAAAATCTTTAATTCTTACATGCGTTCCCAAACATGAACCCCCCTCCCACCTCCCTCCCATAACATCTCTCTGGGTCATCCCCATGCACCAGCCCAAGCATGCTGTATCCTGCGTCAGACATAGACTGGCGATTCATTCTTACATGATAGTATACATGTTAGAATGCCATTCTCCCAAATCATCCCACCCTCTCCCTCTCCCTCTGAGTCCAAAAGTCCGTTATACACATCTGTGTCTTTTTTCTGTCTTGCATACAGGGTCGTCATTGCCATCTTCCTAAATTCCATATATATGTGTTAGTATACTGTATTGGTGTTTTTCTTTCTGGCTTACTTCACTCTGTATAATCGGCTCCAGTTTCATCCATCTCATCAGAACTGATTCAAATGAATTCTTTTTAATGGCTGAGTAATACTCCATTGTGTATATGTACCACAGCTTTCTTATCCATTCATCTGCTGATGGACATCTAGGTTGTTTCCATGTCCTGGCTATTATAAACAGTGCTGCGATGAACATTGGGGTACATGTGTCTCTTTCAATTCTGGTTTCCTCGGTGTGTATGCCCAGCAGTGGGATTGCTGGGTCATAAGGTAGTTCTATTTGCAATTTTTTAAGGAATCTCCACACTGTTCTCCATAGTGGCTGTACTAGTTTGCATTCCCACCAACAGTGTAGGAGGGTTCCCTTTTCTCCACACCCTCTCCAGCATTTATTGCTTGCAGATTTTGGATCGCAGCCATTCTGACTGGTGTGAAGTGGTACCTCATTGTGGTTTTGATTTGCATTTCTCTAATAATGAGTGATGTTGAGCATCTTTTCATGTGTTTGTTAGCCATCCGTATGTCTTCTTTGGAGAAATGTCTATTTAGTTCTTTGGCCCATTTTTTGATTGGGTCGTTTATTTTTCTGGAATTGAGCTGCATAAGTTGCTTGTATATTTTTGAGATTAGTTGTTTGTCAGTTGCTTCATTTGCTATTATTTTCTCCCATTCAGAAGGCTGTCTTTTCACCTTGCTTATATTTTCCTTTGTTGTGCAGAAGCTTTTAATTTTAATTAGATCCCATTTGTTTATTTTTGCTTTTATTTCCAGAATTCTGGGAGGTGGATCATAGAGGATCCTGCTGTGATTTATGTCTGAGAGTGTTTTGCCTATGTTCTCCTCTAGGAGTTTTATAGTTTCTGGTCTTACATTTAGATCTTTAATCCATTTTGAGTTTATTTTTGTGTGTGGTGTTAGAAAGTGATCTAGTTTCATTCTTTTACAAGTGGTTGACCAGTTTTCCCAGCACCACTTGTTAAAGAGATTGTCTTTACTCCATTGTATATTCTTGCCTCCTTTGTCAAAGATAAGGTGTCCATATGTGTGTGGATTTATCTCTGGGCTTTCTATTTTGTTCCATTGATCTATATGTCTGTCTTTGTGCCAGTACCATACTGTCTTGATGACTGTGGCTTTGTAGTAGAGCCTGAAGTCAGGCAAGTTGATTCCTCCAGTTCCATTCTTCTTTCTCAAGATTGCTTTGGCTATTCGAGGTTTTTTGTATTTCCATACAAATCTTGAAATTATTTGTTCTAGTTCTGTGAAAAATGTGCTGGTAGCTTGATAGGGATTGCATTGAATTTGTAAATTGCTTTGGGTAGTATACTCATTTTCACTATATTGATTCTTCCGATCCATGAACATGGTATATTTCTCCATCTATTAGTGTCCTCTTTGATTTCTTTCATCAGTGTTTTATAGTTTTCTATATATAGGTCTTTAGTTTCTTTAGGTAGATATATTCCTAAGTATTTTATTCTTTTCGTTGCAATGGTGAATGGAATTGTTTCCTTAATTTCTTTTTCTACTTTCTCATTATTAGTGTATAGGAATGCAAGGGATTTCTGTGTGTTGATTTTATATCCTGCAACTTTACTATATTCATTGATTAGCTCTAGTAATTTTCTGGTGGAGTCTTTAGGGTTTTCCATGTAGAGGATCATGTCATCTGCAAACAGTGAGAGTTTTACTTCTTCTTTTCCAATTTGGATTCCTTTTATTTCTTTTTCTGCTCTGATTGCTGTGGCCAAAACTTCCAGAACTATGTTGAATAGTAGCGGTGAAAGTGGACACCCTTGTCTTGTTCCTGACTTTAGGGGAAATGCTTTCAATTTTTCACCATTGAGGATAATGTTTGCTGTGGGTTTGTCATATATAGCTTTTATTATGTTGAGGTATGTTCCTTCTATTCCTGCTTTCTGGAGAGTTTTTATCATAAATGGATGTTGAATTTTGTCAAAGGCCTTCTCTGCATCTATTGAGATAATCATATGGTTTTTATTTTTCAATTTGTTAATGTGGTGAATTACATTGATTGATTTGCGGATATTGAAGAATCCTTGCATCCCTGGGATAAAGCCCACTTGGTCATGGTGTATGATCTTTTTAATGTGTTGTTGGATTCTGATTGCTAGAATTTTGTTGAGGATTTTTGCATCTATGTTCATCAGTGATATTGGCCTGTAGTTTTCTTTTTTTGTGACATCTTTGTCAGGTTTTGGTATTAGGGTGATGGTGGCCTCATAGAATGAGTTTGGAAGTTTACCTTCCTCTGCAATTTTCTGGAAGAGTTTGAGTAGGATAGGTGTTAGCTCTTCTCTAAAATTTTTGGTAGAATTCAGCTGTGAAGCCGTCTGGACCTGGGCTTTTGTTTGCTGGAAGATTTCTGATTACAGTTTCAATTTCCGTGCTTGTGATGGGTCTGTTAAGATTTTCTATTTCTTCCTGGTTCAGTTTTGGAAAATTGTACTTTTCTAAGAATTTGTCCATTTCTTCCACGTTGTCCATTTTATTGGCATACAATGCTGATAGTAGTCTCTTATGATCCTTTGTATTTCTGTGTTGTCTGTTGTGATCTCTCCATTTTCATTTCTAATTTTATTGATTTGATTTTTCTCTCTTTGCTTCTTGATGAGTCTGGCTAATGGTTTGTCAATTTTATTTATCCTTTCAAAGAACCAGCTTTTGGCTTTGTTGATTTTTGCTATGGTCTCTTTTGTTTCTTTTGCATTTATTTCTGCCCTAATTTTTAAGATTTCTTTCCTTCTACTAACTCTGGGGTTCTCCATTTCTTCCTTTTCTAGTTGCTTTAGGTGTAGAGTTAGGTTATTTATTTGACTTTTTTCTTGTTTCTTGAGGTATGCCTGTATTGCTATGAACTTTCCTCTTAGCACTGCTTTTATAGTGTCCCACAGGTTTTGGGTTGTTGTGTTTTCATTTTCATTAGTTTCTATGCATATTTTGATTTCTTTTTTGATTTCTTCTGTGATTTGTTGGTTATTCAGAAGTGTGTTGTTCAACCTCCATATGTTGGAATTTTTAATAGTTTTTCTCCTGTAATTGAGATCTAATCTTAATGCATTATGGTCAGAAAAGATGCTTGGAATGATTTCGATTTTTTTGAATTTATCAAGTTTAGATTTATGGCCCAGGATGTGATCTATCCTGGAGAAGGTTCCATGAGCACTTGAAAAAAGGTGAAATTCATTGTTTTGGGGTGAAATGTCCTATAGATATCAATTAGGTCTAACTGATCTAATGTATCATTTAAAGTTTGTGTTTCTTTGTTAATTTTCTGTTTAGTTGATCTGTCCATAGGTGTGAGTGGGGTATTAAAGTCTCCCACTATTATTGTGTTATTGTTGATTTCCCCTTTCATACTTGTTAGCATTTGTCTTACATATTGCGGTGCTCCTATATTGGGTGCATATATATTTATAATTGTTATATCTTCTTCTTGGATTGATCCTTTGATCATTATGTAGTGGCCTTCTTTGTCTCTTTTCACAGCCTTTGTTTTAAAGTCTATTTTATCGGATATGAGTATTGCCACTCCTGCTTTCTTTTGGTCTCTATTTGCATGGTATATCTTTTTCCAGCCCTTCACTTTCAGTCTGTATGTGTCCCTTGTTTTGAGGTGGGTCTCTTGTAAGCAGCATATAGAGGGGTCTTGTTTTTGTATCCATTCAGCCAGTCTTTGTCTTTTGGTTGGGGCATTCAACCCATTTACGTTTAAGGTAATTATTGATAAGTATGATCCCGTTACCATTTACTTTATTGTTTTGGGTTCGGGTTTATACACCTTTTTGTGTTTCCTGTCTAGAGAATATCCTTTAGAATTTGTTGGAGAGCTGGTTTGGTGGTGCTGAATTCTCTCAGCTTTTGCTTGTCTGTAAAGCTTTTGATTTCTCCTTCGTATTTGAATGAGATCCTTGCTGGGTACAGTAATCTGGGCTGTAGGTTATTTCTTTCATCACTTTAAGTATGTCTTGCCATTCCCTCCTGGCCTGAAGAGTTTCTATTGAAAGATCAGCTGTTATCCTTATGGGAATCCCCTTGTGTGTTATTTGTTGTTTTTCCCTTGCTGCTTTTAATATTTGTTCTTTGTGTTTGATCTTTGTTAATTTGATTAATATGTGTCTTGGGGTGTTTCGCCTTGGGTTTATCCTATTTGGAACTCTCTGTGTTTCTTGGACTTGGGTGATTATTTCCTTCCCCATTTTAGGGAAGTTTTCAACTATTATCTCCTCAAGGATTTTCTCATGGTCTTTCTTTTGTCTTCTTCTTCTGGGACTCCTATAATTCGAATGTTGGAGTTTTCATATTGTCCTGGAGGTCTCTGAGATTGTCCTCATTTCTTTTAATTCGTTTTTCTTTTTCCTCTCTGATTCATTTATTTCTACCATTCTATCTTCTATTTCACTAATCCTATCTTCTGCCTCTTATTCTACTATTTGTTGCCTCCAGAGTGTTTCTGATCTCATTTATTGCATTATTCATTATATTTTGACTCTTTTTTATTTCTTCTAGGTCCTTGTTAAACCTTTCTTGCATCTTCTCAATCCTTGTCTCTAGGCTATTTATCTGTGATTCCATTTTGATTTCAAGATTTTGGATCATTTTCACTATCAATATTCGGAATTCTTCTCAGGTAGATTCCCTACTTCTTCCTCTTTTGTTTGGTTTGGTGGGCATCTCCTGTTCCTTTACCTGCTGAGTATTCCTCTGTCTCTTCATCTTGGTTATATTGCTGCGTTTGGGGTGGCCTTTTTATATTCTGGTAATTTGTGGAGTTCTCTTTATTATGGAGCTTCCTCACTGTGGGTGGGGTTCTATCAGTGGCTTGTCAAGGTTTCCTGGTTAGGGAGGCTTGTGTTGGAGTTCTGGTGGGTGGAGCTGGGTTTCTTCTCTCTGGAGTGCAGTGGAGTGACCCAGTAATGGTTATGAGACATCAAAGGTTTGGGATAATTTTGAGCTGCCTGTATATTGAAGCTCAGGGGGTGTTCCTGTGTTGCTGGAGAATTTGCGTGGTATGTCTTGTTTTGGAACTTGTTGGCCCTTGGGTGGAGCTTGGTTTCAGTGTAGGTATGAGGCATTTGATGAGCTCCTATTGCTTAATGTTCCCTGAATTCAGAGTTCTCTAATGTTTTCAGGCTTTGGATTTAAGCCTCCTGCTTCTGGTTTTCAGTTTTATTTTTACAGTAGCCTCTAGACTTCTCCATCTATACAGCACCGATGATAAAACATCTAGGTTAAAGATGAAAAGTTTCTCCACATTGAGGGACACCCAGAGAGGTTCACTGAGTTACATGGAGAAGAGAAGAGGAGGGGTAGTTAG
>NW_017192097.1:0-10458 GCF_001704415.2 Capra hircus
GAGTTGCAGCAAGGGTGTGAAAGGACCCTTTGGAAGTTCCAGATGTTAGGTGTTATTAGCCTCGAGAACCTCAAGTGGAAATGGGCCTCATCTACGCTGGAGGGGTGTACCTCTGGATTTTCTCGAGTTGTGGCAGAGGCTCTCGACTTACGACGGGGACCTCAGCGACCCGCTCTCGTGGCCTCAGGAAGCCAGTCGCCATGCGAGTTGCTCGGGTTCTCTCGGGATTCCTTCTCCCGTCGATGCTGGGCTAAGACCTTGTGTGGAGTCAGTGCCGGAACCTGAGGATTCCTCTCCAGTGCTGGAACCTGAGGATTCCTCTCCAGTGTGCTGACATGGACCTTGGTACTTCTGGAGTCTACCCAGGGAGTCAGTCTTCGTCTCGAGTGGGGCATGCACGTGCGCTTTCCTTCCGAGCTGTAACAGCATTGTCGCGCTTCCCCTTCGCATGGATCAAGGGATCTGTTGCTTTCCCTCGAGGCTTTCCCACGAGGAGGCTTTCCCACAGGGCTGTCCCATGTGCCACCTTGGTGTGAGTCGATCCTCGGCTTGAAAGTCGACGCAGTGCAGGGAAAACAGGTTTCCCTGGAATGGACTGAGACATCTGGGGGACTCTGGGAATGGTGGCACGACCCTGGAGTTCCTCTCGCCATTCCTGTGGAGAGCGACTGCTCTTGAGGTGCGACGGGAACGCCGGGAATCTTTCCCGGCCACTCAGGGAAGGGTTCCCTCCTCTAGAGCAAGGAAGCGGAAACGGGGCTCCTCTGAATGTGGGCGGGACTCTCGTGCTTCCTCTCAAGTGGAGACGGGTATGTCGGGAACTTCTTGAGTTGCAGCAAGGGTGTGAAGGACCCTTTGGAAGTTCCAGAGGTTAGGTGTGATTAGTCTCGATACGCCTCAGGGGAAATGGGCCTCATCTCGACTGGAAGGGAGAACCTCCTGGATTTTCTCGAGTTACGGCAGGTGCTCTCCACTTACGACGGGGACTTCAGGGACCCGCTCTGGTGGCCTCAGGAAAGGCCAGTCCCCATTCGAGTTGCTCGGGGGCCTCTCGGATTTCTCTCCCGTCGATGCCGGGGCTAAGATGTTGTGTGGATTCGGTGCCGGATTCTGAGGGTTCCTCTCCAGTGCTGACATCGATCTTGGGGTACTTCTGGAGTCTCCCCAGAGGAGTCAGTCCTCGTCTCGAGTGGGGACAAGGACGTGAGTTTCCTCTCGAGCTGTAGCAGCAGTGTCACCCTTCCCTTCGCGTGGATCAAGGGATCTGTTGCTTTCCCACGAGGCTTTCCCACGAGGCTTTCGAAGCTTTCCCACAGGGCTGTTCCACGTTCCACCGTGGTGTGAGTCGATCCTCGGCTTGAAAGTCGAGGCAGTGCAGGGAAAGCAGGTTTCCCTGGAATAGTCGGAGACATCTGGGGGACTCTGGAATGGTGGCACGACCCTGGAGTTCCTCTCGCCTTTCCTGTGGAGAGCGCCTCCTCTTGAGTTCGACGGGAAAGCCGGGAATTCTGTCCCGACCACGCAGGGAAAGGATCCCTCCTCTCGAGCTAGGAGGCGAAACGGTTCTCCTCTGGATGTGGGCGAAGTCTCGTGCTTCCTCTCGAGAGGACACGGGTATGTCGGGGAACTTCTTGAGTTGCAGCAAGGGTGTGAAGGTCCCTTTGGAAGTTCCAGAGTTAGGTGTGATTAGCCTCGAGACGCCTCAGCAGAAATGGGCCTCAACTCGCCTGGAGGGGAGAACCTCCTGGATTTTCTCGAGTTGCGCCGATCTCTCGACTTACGACGGGACCCAGGAACCCGCTCTGGTGGCCTCAGGAAAGGCCAGTCCCCATGCGAGTTGCTCGGGGCCTCTCAGGATTCCTCTCCCGTCGATGCCGGGCCTAAGACCTTGTGTGGAGTCGGTGCCGGAACTGAGGATTCCTCTCCAGTGCTGACATGGATCTTGGGTACTTCTGGAGTCTCCCCAGGACTCAGTCCTCGTCTCGATGGGGCATGCACGTGCGATTTTCCTCCCGAGCTGTAGCAGCAGTGTCACGCTTCCTTCTTGTGATCAAGGGATCTGTGGCTTTCCTCGAGGCTTTCCCACGAGGCTTTCCCGAGGCTTTCCCACAGGGCTGTCCCACGTGCCACAGTGGTGTGAGTCAATACTCTGCTTTAAAGTCGACGCAGTGCAGGGAAAACAGGTTTCCCTGGAATGGACTGAGACATCTGGGGACTCTGGGAATGGTGGCAGGACCCTGGAGTTCCTCTCGCATTTCCTGTGGAGAGCGCCTCCTCTTGAGATGCGACGAACTCCGGGAATTCTTTCCCGACCACGCAGGGAAAGGATCCCTCCTCTCGAGCTAGGAGGCAGAAACGGGGCTCCTCTGGATGTGGGCAGAACTCTCGTGTTTCCTCTCGAGTGGAGACGGGTATGTCGGGGAACTTCTTGAATTGCAGCAAGGGTGTGAAGGACCCTTTGGAAGTTCCAGAGTTTAGATGTGATTAGCCTCGAGAAGCCTCAGCGGAAATGGGCCTCATCTCGCCTGGAGGGGAGAACCTGCTGGATTTTCTCGAGTTGCGGCAGGTGCTCTCGACTTACGACAGGGACCTCAGGGACCCTCTCTGGTGGCCTCAGGAAAGGCCAGTCCACATGCCAGTTGCTCGGAGGGCTCTCGGGATTCCTCTCCCGTCGATGCCGGGGCCTAAGACCTTGTGTGGTGTCGGTGCCGAAACGTGAGAATTCCTGTCCAGTGCTGACTTGGATCTTGGGTACTTCTGGAGTCTCCCCCAGGGGAGTCAGTCCTCGTCTCGAGTGGGGGCATGCACGTGCGCTTTCCTCCCGAGCTGTAGCAGCAGTGTCACGCTTCCCTTCGCGTGGATCAAGGGATCTGTGGCTTTCCTCGAGGCTTTCCACGAGGCTTTCCCCTGAGGCTTTCCCACAGGGCTGTCCAACGTGCCACCGCGGTGTGAGTCGATCCTCGGCTTGAAGGTGGAGGCAGTGCAGGGAAAACAGGTTTCCCTGGAATGGACTGAGACATTTGGGGGACTCTGGAAATGGTGGCACGACCCTGGAGTTTCTCTCGCCTTTCCTGTGGAGAGCGCCTCCTCTTGAGTTGCGACGGAAACGCCGAATTCTTTCCCGAGCACGCAGGGAAAGGATCCCTCCGTCGAGCTAGGAGGCGGAAACGGGGCTCCTTTGATGTGGGCGGGACTCTCGTGCTTCCTCTCGAGTGGCAGACGGGTATGTCGGGGAACTTCTTGAGTTGCAAAAGGGTCGTGAAGGACCCTTTGGAAGTTCCGGAGGTTAGGTGTGAATTATCTTCGAGACGCCTCAGCGGAAATGGGCCCTCATCTCGCTGGAGGGGAGAACCTCCTGGATTTTCTCGAGTTGCGGCAGGTGCTCTCGACTTACGACGGGGACCTCAGGGACCCGCTCTGGTGGCCTCAGGAAAGGCCAGTCCCCATTGCGACTTGCTCGGGGGCCTCTCGGGATTCCTCTCCCGTCGAAGTCGGGGGGCCTAAGACCTTGTGTGGAGTCGGTGCCGGGAACCTGAGGCAGTTCCTCTCCAGTGCTGACATGGATCTTGGGGTACTTCTGAGTCTCCCCAGGGGAGTCAGTCCTCGTCTCGAGTGGGGTCCTGCACGTGAGCTTTCCTCTCGAGCTGTAGCAGCAGTGTCACGCTGGCTTAAGACCTTGTGTGGCGTCGGTGCCGGAACCTGAGAATTCCTCTCCAGTGCTGACATGGATTTTGGGGGTACTTCTGAGTCTCCCCAGGGAGAGTCAGTCCTCGTCTCGAGTGGGGCCTGCAGGTGCGCTTTCCTCTCGAGCTCTAGTAGGCAGTGTCACGCTTCCCTTCGCTTGGATCAAGGGATCTGTGGCTTTCCCTCGGGGCTTTCCCATGAGGCTTTCCCACGGGGTTTCCCACGAGTCTTTCCCACAGGGCTGTTCCACGTGCCACCCGTGGTGTGAGTCGATCCTCGGCTTGAAAGTCGAGGGCATTGCAGGGAAGACAGGTTTCCCTGGAATGGACTGTGACATCTGGGGGACTCTGGGAATGGTGGCACGACCCTGGAGTTCCTCTCACCTTTCCTGTGTTCAGCGCCTCCTCTTGAGATGCGACAGGAAGGCCGCGAATTCTTTCCCGATCACGCAGGGAAAGGATCCCTCCGTCGAGCTAGGAGGCGGAAACGGGGCTGCTCTGGATGTGGGCAGAACTCTGGTGCTTCCTCTCGAGTGGAGACGGGTATGTCGGGGAACTTCTTGAGTTGCAGCAAGGGTGTGAAGGACCCTTTGGAAGTTCCAGATGTTAGGTGTGATTAGCCTCGAGACGCCTCTGCGGAAATGGGCCTCATCTCGCCTGGAGGGTGAGAACCTCCTGGATTTTCTCGAGTTGCGGCAGGTGCTCTCGACTTACGACGGGGACCTCAGGGACCCGCTCTGGTGGCCTCAGGAAAGGCCAGTCCCCATGCGCAGTTGCTCGAAGGGGCCTCTCGGGATTCTCTCTCCCTGTCGATGCCGGGGCCTAAGACTCTTGTGTGGAGTCGGTGCCTGGAACCTGAGGAATTCCTCTCCAGTGCCTGACATTGGATCTTGGGGTACTTCTGGAGTCTCCCCAGGGGAGTCCAGTCCTCGTCTCGAGTGCGGGCTGCACGTGCACTTTCCTCCGAGCCTGTAGCAACAGTGTCCACACTTCCCTTCGATGTGGATCAAGGGGATCTGCTGGCTTACCCTCGTTGGCTTTCCCACGAGTCTTTCCACGAGGCTTTCCCGCAGGGCTTGTCCCACGTGCCACCGTGGTGTGAGTCGATCCTCGGCTTGAAAAGTCGACGCAGTGCTGGGAAAACAGGTTTCCCTGGAATGGACTTAGACATCTGGGGGACTCTCGAAATGGTGGCACGACCGTGGAGTTCCTCTCGCCTTTCCTGTGGAGAGCGGCCTCCTCTTGAGATGCGACGGGAACGCGGGGAATTTTTTCCGCCGACCACGCAGGGAATGGATCCCTCCTCTCGAGCTAGGAGGCGGAAACGGGGCTCCTCTGGATGTGGGCGGGAACTCTCGTGTTTCCTCTCGAGTGGAGACGGGTATGTCGGGGAACTTCTTGAGTTGCAGCAAAGGTGTGAAGGACACGTTGGAAGTTCCAAAGGTTAGGTGTGAATAGCCTCGAGAAGCCTCAGCGGAAATGGGCCTCATCTCGCCTGGAAGGGAGAACCTCCTGGATTTTCTCGAGTTGCGGCAGGTGCTCTCGTCTCTTACTACGGGGACCTCAGGGACCCGCACTGGTGGCCCCAGGAAAGGCCAGTCCCCATGCGAGTTGCTCGGGGGCCTCTCGGGATTCCTCTCCCGTCGATGCCGGGACCTAAGATCTTGTGTAGAGCCAGTGCCGGAACCTGAGGATTCCTCTCCAGTGCTTACGTGGATCTCGGGGTAGTTCTGGAGTCTCCCCAGTGGAGTCAGTCCTCGTCTCGAGTGGGGGCGTGCACGTGCGCTTTCCTCGCGAGCTGTAGGAGCAGTGTGGCGCTTCCCCTTCATGTAGTTCAAGGGATCTGTGGCTTTCCCTCGAGGCTTTCCCACAGGGCTGTCCCACGTGCCACCGTGGTGTGAGTCGATCCTCGGCTTCAAAGTCGAGGCAGTGCAGGGAAAACTGGTTTCCCTGGAATGGACTGAGACATCTGGGGACTCTTGGAATGGTGGCACCACCCTGGAGTTCCTCTCGCCTTTCCTGTGGAGAGCGCCTCCTCTTGAGATGTGACGGAAATGCGGGAAATCTTTCCCGACCACGCAGGGAAAGGATCCCTCCCTCTTGAGAGAGGTGGCAGAAAAGGGTCTCCTCCGGATGTGGGCGGGACTCTCGTGCTTCCTCTCGAGTGAGACGGGTAAGTCGGGAACTACTTGAGTTGAAGCAAGGGTGTGAAGGCCTTTTGAAGTTCCAGAGGTTAGGTGTAATTAGCCTCGATTGTGGTGGAACTGAAACAGTTTCAGTTCAGTAGGCATGGTTCAGCTCACCGATTTCCCGCGAGAGTCCCCCAGATTCTCAGTCCATTTCCAGGGAAACTCAGTTTTCCCCTTGCAGCTGCCTCGACTTTTGAATCCGAGGATCGCACTCACACCAAACGGTGGCACGTGGGACAGCACTGTGGGAAAGCCTCGTGGGAAAGCCTCGTAGGGAAACCACAGATCCCTTGAATCCACGGCGAAAGGGAAGCGCCACAGGACTGCTCTACAGCTTCGCGAGGAAAAGCGCACATTGCATGCCCCCACTCGAGAGTCGCAATCGGTGGATCTCTAACTGAACTTTCTTGCCCCAATGAACCAGCAGCAAGCGGCAGGCCTCCCCCTCCTGGTGCAGACACTCAAGAAGTTAGCCACGCAACCTTCTGGAGTTAACTCAGACGTCACATCGGCATCGAGTAGGCTCGATGCACACGACATCCATGTTCCAGCAACTGGAGAGGAACCTCAGGTTTCCAGCACACGAACTCCACACGAAGGGATCTTAGGCCCCAGTCATCAAAAGGAGAGGGAAAATGCCACGCGATAGCAGCATCCTCTTCCACTACGACCACTTGCTACACTCCTGCCGCATCGCGGGGACATTCGCGTCTCCTCTCTTCATGGGAGCATCACCAGGGTCTTTTCCAATGAGTCAGTTCTTCTCATAGCACGAGATGGGCGCAGGAAGTGGTTAAGCCTGGAAGTTTCAAGCCTCAACCTCAGACGCTGTCCAATGATACGTCCGGCCGTTCGTCAGGAGCATGGATCCTGCCATTTTAGGATGAGAGCGACTTGACAGATTCCTCTAATCGTAGTGGCCAAGCAATACGGAGGAGAAGCGATCTCCAGCTGCAAAGAGATGTTTTCTCCCAACACCCAGCAGTTTCAAAAGCACAATTGCTTCAGGGCGGACAGAGCTTGAGGCGAGCCCCATTTTTCTTCACCAGTTCTGCGAGAAGTTTTGTCTCATGGAGGCTCACATCCTACAACAATGACACCCCACTACGGAAAAACCATAGCGCTTGACTGGCCATGGGAACCCGTTTGTTTCGCCAAAAGTATTACTCTGCTCCATCGATTTCTCGTATATTTATGCTATCGTCAGCTTTGGTCCAATGGGGCAAAACTCAATATTACATTCTCACCAGGACAGAACTAACGCGTCTCTCTTCTTATTATATGTGAGTGAGAGTGCAAGAGTCGCACCAGAGTCAGTGCAGTGATCTCTCTGGAAGCGCCCCACCATTCTACAAACATGAGGAAGCCACTGACGACTGTTTCCACTGTTTCCGCCACAGGTTTTCCTAGTCTTCCCCTACTGAATGTAGGCATGGGACCTTTCGGGAGATCGAGGGGATCTTTTCCCCTGAGTGCTCGGAGGATTAAATTCCGTCGCACTCGTATGATCCTGTTCCCACATTAGTCTCTTTCCATGGAGAGAAAGTAGTTGGACTCTCCTTTAAGCAAGCGAAAACTTTTTTATGCACGGCGAGAGGGTAACTCCCATGGCTCCGCGTCTTTCAGCATCTATCATCAAGAAGGCTTCCTTTTAGTTCCTATTTTTCACTTTCTGCCGCGACCGATGTACCCCCAGATATCTCAGGGAGTGTCGCTATGTCTAAGTGGCGAAATGCGATTACCTCCTTGGCAGACGTTGGTATTCTGAGCATTTTCACATGACTGCGGTGCAACTTCACGTCGGGACCCGACGCACACAAGGGTAGTGCCTTGATTGGATGGCCAGCTTGTTGGTTTTCGAAATGTCCAGGCCTCGAGGGAAAGCCAAAAACGGAGTGTTCTCATACACTTTAGATGTCAGCCTACACTGGCATAGAAGTTTAAGCAGAGGGTAAAGTGGATAGATCGCGACACAGGCCTTGACATACTCGCTATTTGCCTTTTATTTTGGTGAAGCCAGTCTTTGTTTGTTGTCCATTGTCCAGTTTTATTTAACTGTTTGCTTCATTGACCTGCATAACTATAAATGACATAATAAACTTTAAAAATTTCAATAACGGCATATTGTGATAATCTGTAAATTTATATAATATTATACAAGTATGTTAATTTTTTTAAATTCTTTATTTTTTTCTAATTTTATTTTTCATCTTTTAGCGTGTGTGAGCATGGCATACGTATTGGTACATTAGCGGCCAAATATACGGCAATCAAACACAGACTCTCACGGAATTCGCATCTACGGGTGTAATTCAGCCTCACACATTCCCACTCCCTCGCAACCGGAGTCCGCAGGCGTTACCGGCACTACCTTTTTGGGCTGACTCCAGATCGCATACCCCCGCACATGAACCACATTGGCTACACTGTCCATGCGGGGATGTAGAGATAACCTGCAGTCGCTCACGCAGCCCGCACAGAAGGCATCTTATCAGTGAGATGATCGAACTTAGACTGGGCGATTCATTTCTACTCAGGTGGAATTCCATATATATACAAAAATTAAAAACACAGTGCATGCTCTTACCCATGGAGATCTACCGGGCATCGATGGGAGAGGGAACCCGGAGAGTGTCCCCCCCGAAGCAACTACGCAATTTGGGATCTGACGAATCTAGTCGCTTGTTTGAGAGAGCCAATCTAGCCCCTATGGCAGCGAAGTTTCGGGCCACTGAAGACCGTCAGACTCTCCAACTCCCTGTGCACGGATCAGTCGAGTGAGAGATCACTCCCTGTGTAGGAGTTACGGAAAGAGCGAACACAGCAAAACGAGCCACTCAATTAGTACTTCTGCGGGGGCGCGGTAATGAGTAACTTGGCACCGAAATAATGCCAGCGAAGGAGGAGGCTTCTTTCTTGCGAGGGCTAGCGAGGTCTCCCAAAGTGGCGAGGTATGATGGCCCATTTTCCGGCTGAGTCGCAAAAGAGGCTGGAACCCGACTGACGATGACGTCGTGAAGACGAGCTAAAATAACAAGACACAATCTAACGCTCTTACTGAACCTCCGCATCAAACAAAGTAGAGGAGCCAATGGTCTCAGAGAATCCTTATTGACCTAGTGACAAACTCCACGAACTTTCCACGTAATGCGAGTTATTAAGTAATTCATAATGCTGCCATCCACGGTCTCGCTATCAGCTCATACGGGAGGCAAGCCCATCTATATTGGAACCACGTTTCTGCTGCACTGACCAACGCTAAAGCAGTGACCCTCCGCGCTACAATCACAGAAGGAGCCTCAGTTCCCAGTCCGTTTTGTTCGCGCCTCCCAAACATTCGCGTGAGTCGAGAGGGAGGGATCCTTTCTCCTGCGTCCGTGCGGTGTCTGCCGGCGGCAAAGGAATTCCCGGTTTTCCTGTTCGGATCTCAGAGGAGCGCGCTCTCCACAAGGAAAAGGCGAAGAGAACTTCAGGGTCGGCCACGCATGTCCTAGAGTCCCCCCTACGCACACAGCAGATTAATCTTCAGTTCCAAATGTTCCCAATGAGCCGATAAACACTGTATTACACACTTGTCACTCACCAGTGGCTCAGACCTTTATGCCATATGCGACTCGAGGATCGACTCACACACCCGGTCACGTGGGAACAGGCCCTGTGGGATAAGCCTCGTGGGAAAGCCTCGTGGCGAAAGCTCGAGGGAAAGCCACCAGATCCACTGATCTCGGAAGAGAAGCGCGACACTCCTGCTGCTAGAAAAAACAGCTCGGATGGAAGCTGAGCCGCCAGCTCCTGCCCCCTTTGTCTAGTTCTCTTCTAGCCTCAGTCCCAAGCTGTCAATGCAATGCACTGAGTGGGATGAGCCCTCCTTCAAGAAGGAGAGCATATTGATCAAGTTATCACTGCAGTCACATTCTCCAGGAACCTTCCCTGATGGCTTCAGGTCATTAGCTCTATGGTGCAGCTCCTTCTCACTGCAAGACACAGTTTACTCGACTTTTCTCCACTCTTAGCATTATCTCGCTCCGACCAGGAATCATCTATATGATTAGCACCCTCGGTGAGAGGAATCCCTCTCAGGTTTCCTCGCACAAGGCTATTTGGCACTAGGCCCTGTTAGGTTCAAAGGTGGCAGCAATATGTTGCTGACACAGCACCAGCATAGCAAGTGCAGCAAGGAGAAATCATTTCACCATAGTGAAAAGTTTCTTTAGGGCTCCGGATGACAATATCGAGGTGACGGGGACGTGGAGAAGAATATATCGGCTGAGTCCCGAGAGAAGGCCCCTCTACAATGACCACTGCGAGGCACTGCAATGAGAGTGGCACATTGACCATCTTTTTATCCCTGAAGGGTACCACACCAGAAATATTAACCGTGGTCCCTGAGGTCCCGTCTTAAGTTCGATGAGCCACCATTCTGGCTTCCTAGCCTGCAACTCTGTATGCTCCAAAGTCAACGAGTATTTTCTCTTCATCACTCAAACGTTAAATTATGTCTGGAGTCTCTTCTCTGCGTGCCCAGTTCAATGGGTAAAAAGAATCGAATGCATGAGCCCAATTTCCGGTGAGTGCGTCTCCGAAGC
>NW_017192098.1:0-10458 GCF_001704415.2 Capra hircus
GTCTCGGGATCCTTCTCTGCTGGTGCATCGGGAAGAATTCCGGTCGTTCCCTGTCGGCATTCAAGAGGAGGCGCTTTCCACAGTGAAGGCTCGAGAAGGAATCCAAGGGTCGGTGCCACCATTCCCAGAGTCCCCCAGATGTCTCCAGTCATTCCAGGGAAACCTGCTTTTCGCCTGCGCACTGCCTCGACTTTTTCAAGCCGAGGATCGACTCACACCCACGGGTTGGCCACGTGGGACAGCCCGGGGAAAGCCTCGAGTCTTGGAGAACCGGAAAGCTCGGAATGCGAAACCCCACTAGATCCTTGATCCCGGCGAAGGGAAGTCGCTTGACACTTGCTGCTACAGCTCGGGAGGAAATCGGACGTGCATGCCCCCACTCGCGACGAGGACTGACTCCCCTGGGGAGACTCCAGAAGAAGCCCAGGATCCATGTCAGCACTGGAGAGGAATGCTCATTACCGGCACCGACTCGACACAATGTCTTAGCCCCGGCATCGTCGGAGAGGAATCCCGAGAGGCCCCCGAGAAACTCGCATGGGGCCTCGCCTTTCCTGAGGCCACCAGAGCGGGTCCCTGAAGTCGTCGTGGTAAGTCGAGAGCACCTGCCGCAACTCGAGAAAATCAAGGAGGTTCTCCCCTCCAGGCGAGATGAGGCCCATTTTCCGCTGAGGCGTCTCGAGGCTAATCACACCTAACCTCTGGAACTTCCAAAGGATCCTTCACACCCTTGCTGCAACTCTGGAAGTTCCCCGATCTACCCGTCTCCACTGGAGAGGAAGCACAAGAGTTCTGCCCACATCCAGAGGATCCCCGTTTCCCGCCTATTAGCTCGAGAGTAGGGATCCTTTCCCTGCGTGGTCGGGAAAGAATTCCCGCGTTCACGTCGCATCTCAAAGAGGAGGCGCTCTCCACAGGAAAGGCGAGAGGAACTCCAGGGTCGTGCCACCTTTCCCAGAGTCCCCCAGATGTCTGTCCATTCCAGGGAAACCTGTTTTCCCTGCACTGCCTCGAATTTCAAGCCGAGGATGGACTCACACCAATGGTTGCTCGTGGGACAGCCCTGTGGGAAAGCCTCGTGGGAAAGCCTCGTGGGAAAGCCTCGAGGAAAGCCACAGATCTCTTGATCCACGCGAAGGAATCGTGACACTGCTGCTAGAGCTAGGAGGACAGCGTACGTGCATCCACGAATCGAGACGAGGACTGACTCCCCTGGGAGACTCCAGAATTAACCCAAGATCCATGTCAGCACTGGAGAGGAATCCTCAGGTTCCGGCACCGACTCCACACAAGGTCTAGGCCCAGGCTGCGACGAGAGAGGAATCTTGAGAGGCCTCGAGCAACTCCATGGGGACTGGCCTTTCCTGAGGCCACCAGAGCGGGTCCCTGAGGTCCGCGTCGTAAGTCGAGAGCACCTGCCGCAATCGAGAAAATCCAGGAGGTTATGCCCTCCAGGCGAGATGAGGCCTATTTCTGCTGAGGCGTCTCCAGGCTAATCACACCTAACTCTGGAACTTCCAAAGTGTCTTCACACCATATCTGCAACTCAGGAAGTTCGCCGACAAATCCGTCTCCACTCGAGAGAAAGCACGAGAGTCCGCCCACATACAGAGGAGACCCGTTTCCGCTTCATAGCTCGAGAGGAGGGATCCTTTCCCTGTGTGGTCGGGAAAGAATTCCGGCGTTCCCGTCGCATCTCAGGAGGAGGCGCTCTCCACAGGAAAGGCGAGAGGAACTCCAGGGTCGTGCCACCATTCCCAGAGTCAACCAGATGTCTCCGTCCATTCCAGGGAAACCTGTTTTCCCTGCACTGCCTCGACTTTCAAGCCGAGGATCGACTCACACCACGGTGGCACGTGGGACAGCCCTGTGGAAAAGCCTCGAGGGAAAGCCCCAGATCCCTTGATCCATGGGAAGGGAAGCGCGACACTGCTGTTACAGCTCGGAAGAAAGCACACCTGCATGCCCCACTCGAGACGAGGACTGACTTACCTGGGGAGACTCCAGAAAGTACCCCAAGTTCCATGTCAGCACTGGAGAGGAATCCTCAGGTTCCGGCACCGGCTCCACACAAGGTCTTAGGCCCCGGCATCGACGGGAGAGGAATCCCGTGAGGCCCCCCGA
Source organism: Capra hircus (assembly GCF_001704415.2). Classification (NCBI taxonomy): domain Eukaryota; kingdom Metazoa; phylum Chordata; class Mammalia; order Artiodactyla; family Bovidae; genus Capra; species Capra hircus. The sequence continues at coordinate 2,125 of NW_017192098.1, forward strand.
GCAACTCGCATGGGGACTGGCCTTTCCTGAGGCCACCAGAGCGGGTCCCAGAGGTCCCCATCGTAAGTCGAGAGCACCTGCTGGCAACTCGAGAAAATCCAGGAGGTTCTCCCCTCCAGGCGAGATGAGGCCCATTTCCGCTGAGGCGTCCGGAGGCTAATCACACCTAACCTCTGGAACTTCCAAAGGGTCCCTCACACCCTTGCTGCAACTTAAGAAGTTCACCGACATACCCGTCTCCACTCGAGAGGAAGCACGAGAGTCCCACTGACATCCAGAGGAGCCCCGATTCCGCCTCCTAACTCGAGAGAAGGGATCCTTTCCCTGCGTGGTTGGGGAAGAATTCCCGGCTTTCCCGTCGCATCTCAAGAGAAGGCGCTCTCCACAGGAAAGGCGAGAGGAACTCCTGGGTCGTGCCACCATTCCAGAGTCCCCCAGATGTCTCAGTCCATTCCAGGGAAACCTGTTTTCCCTGCACTGCCTCGACGTTCGAGCCGAGGATCGACTCACACCACGGTGGTACGTGGGACATCCCTGTGGGAAAGCCTCATGGGAAAGCCTCGAGGGAAAGCCACAGATCCCTTGATGCACGAGAAGGGAAGCGTGACACTGCTGCTACAGCTCGGGAGGAAAGCGCACGTGCATGGCCCCACTCGAGACGAGGACTGACACGCCTGGGGGGACTCCAGAAGTACCCCAAGTTCCATGTCAGCACTGGAGAGGAATCCTCAGGTTCCGGCACCGACTCCACACAAGGTCTTAGGCACCGGCATCGACGGAGAGGAATCCTGAGAGGCCCCAGAGCAACTCGCATGGGGACTGGCCTTTCCTGAGGCCACCACATCGGGTCCCTGACGTCCCCATCGTAAGTCGAGAGCACCTGCCGCAACTCGAGAGAATCCAGGAGGTTCTCCCCTCCAGGCGAGATGAGGCCATTTCTGCTGAGGCTTTCTCCAGGATATTCACCTAACCTCTGGAACTTCCAAAGGGTTCTTCACACCCTTGCTGCAACTCAAGAAGTTCCCCGACATACCCGTGTCCACTCGAGAGGAAGCACGAGAGTCCCGCCCACATCCAGAGGATCCCCGTTTCCGCCTGCTAGCTCGAGAGGTGGGATCCTTTCCCTTCGTGGTCGGGAAAGAATTCCAGGCGTTCCCGTCCCATCTCAAGAGGAGGCACTCTCTACAAGAAAGGCGAGAGGAAATCCAGGTTCGTGCCACCATTCCCAGAGTCCCCCAGATGTCTCAGTCCATTCCAGGGAAAACAGTTTTCCCTGCACTGCCTCGAATTTCAAGCCGAGGATCGACTCACGACATGGTGGCACGTGGGACAGCCTGTGGGAAGCCTCGTGGGAAAGCCTCGTAGGAAATCCGAGGAAAGACACAGATCCCTTGATCCACGCGAAGGGAATCGTGACACTGCTGCTACAGCTCGGGACGAAAGCGCACGTGCATGGCCCCACCCGAGACGAGGACTGACTCCCCTGGGGAGACTTCAGAAGTACCCCAAGGTCCATGTCAGCACTGGAGAGGAATCCTCAGGTTCCGGCACCGAGTACACACATGGTCTTAGGCCCCGGCATCTACGGGAGAGGAATCCCGAGAGGCCCCAGAGTAACTCGCATGGGGACTGGCCATTCATGAGGCCACCAGATCGGGTCCCTGAGGTCCCCATCGTAAGTCGAGAGCACCTGCCGCAACTCGAGAAAATCCAGGAGGTTCTACCCTCCAGGCGAGATGAGGCCCATTTCCAATGAGGCAACTAGGGGGTAATCACACTTTAACTCTGGAACTTGCAAAGGGTCCTTCAAACCCTTGCTGCAACTCAAGAAGTTATCCGACATACCCTTCTCCACTCAAGCGGAATCCGAGAGTCCCGCCCATATCCAGAGTGGCCCGTTTCCGCCTGCTAGCTCGAGAGGAGGGATCCTTTCCCTGCGTGGTCGGGAAAGAATTCCCGGCGTTCCCGTCGCATCTCAAGAGGAGGCGCTCTCCACAGGAAAGGCGAGAGGAACTCCAGGGTCGTGCCACCATTCCCAGTGTCCCCCAGATGTCTCAGTCCATTCCAGGGAAAACTGTTTTCCCTTCACTGCCTCGACTTTAAAGCCGAGGATCGACTCACACCACCGTGGCACGTGGGAAAGCCCTGTGGGAAAGCCTCATGGGAAAGTCAAGAGGGAAAGCCACAGATCCCTTGATCCACAAAAAGGGAAGCGTGACTCTGCTGCTACAGCTCGGGAGGAAAGCGCACGTGCATGCCCCCACTCGAAAGAGGACTTACGCCTCTGGGGAGACTCCAGAAGTCCCCGAAGATCCATGTCGGCACTGGAGAGGAATCCTCAGGTTCCGGCACTGACTCCACACAAGGTCTTAGGCCCTCGCATCTGACGTGAGAGGAATCCCGAGAGGCCCCTGAGCAACTCGCCATGGGGACTGGCCTTTCCATGAGGCCACCAGAGCGGTGTCCACTGAGGTCCCCGACGTAAGTCGAGAGCACCTGCCGCAACTCGAGAAAATACAGGAGGTTCTCCCACTCCAGGCGAGCATGAGTCCCATTTCCGCTGAGCGTATCTCGACGCTAATCACACCTTACCTCTGGAACTTCCTAAAGGGTCCTTCACACCGTTGCTGCAACTCAAGAAGTTCCCCGACTATACCCGTCTCCACTCGAGAGGAAGCAGGAGAAGTCCCGACCCATATCCAGAGGAGCCACGTTTCCGCCTCCTAGCTCGAGAGGTTTGGATCCTTTCCCTGCGTGCTCGGGAAAGCAATTCGCTGGTGTTCCCGTCGCATCTCAAGAGGAGGCGCTCTCCAGCAGGAAAAGCGAGAGGAACTCCAGGGTTCGTGCCACCGATTCCCAAGAGTCTCCCGAGATGTCTCAGTCCATTCCAGGGAAACCTGTTTTCCCTGCACTGCCTCGACTTTCAAGCCGAGGATCGACTCACACCACAGGTGGTCGGACAGCCTGTGGGGCAGGCTCCTGTGGGAAAGCCTCGTGGGAAAGCCTCGAGGGAAAGCCCACTGATCCCTTGATCCACGCAAAGGGAAGCGTGACACTGCTGCTAAAGCTCGGGAGGAAAGCGCACGTTGCATGGCCCCACTCGAGACGAAGGACTGACCCCTGGGGAGACTCCAGAAGTACCCAAGATCCATGTCAGCACTGGAGAGGAATCCACAGGTTCCGGCACCGACTCCACACAAGGTCTTAGGCCCTCCATTGACGTGAGAGGAATCCCGAGAGGCCCCTGAGCAACTCGCATGGGGACTGGCCTTTCCTGAGGCCACCACAGCGGGTCACTGAGGTCCCCGTCGTAAGTCGAGAGCACCTGCCGCAACTCGGAGAAAATACAGGAGGTTCTCCCCTCCAGGCGAGCTGAGTCCCATTTCCGCTGAGGCGTCTCGAGGCTAATCACACCTTACCTCTGGAACTTCCTAAGGGTCCTTCACACACTTGCTGCAACTCAAGAAGTTCCCCGATATACCCGTCTCCACTCGAGAGGAAGCACGAGAGTCCCGACCACATCCAGAGGAGCCCCGTTTCCGCCTCCTAGCTAGAGGGGTGGGATCCTTTCCCTGCGTGCTCCGGGAAACAATTCCTGGCGTTCCCGTCGCATCTCAAGAGGAGGCGCTCTCCACAGGAAAGGCGAGAGGAACTCCAGGGTCGTGCCAGCATTCCCAGAGTCCCCTGGATGTCTCAGTCCATTCCAGGGAAACCTGTTTTCCCTGAACTGTCTCTACGTTCAAGCCGGAGGATCGACTCACACCACGGATGGCACGTGGGAGAGCCCTGTGGGAAGCCTTGTGGGAAAGCCTCGTGGGAAAGCCTGAAGGGAAAGCCACGATCCCTTGATCCACTTGAAGGGAATGTGACCGCTGCAACAGCTGGGGAGGAAACTGCACGTGCATGCACTCGAGACGAGGACGGACTCCCTGGGGAGACTCCAGAAGTACCCCAGATACCCCACGGTGGCACGTGGTACAGCCTGTGGGAAAGCCTCGTGGGAAAGCCTCGTGGGAAAGCTCGAGGGAAAGCCACAGATCCCTTGATCCAAGCAAAGGAAGCGTGACACTGCTGCTTCAACTCGGGGGAGGAAAGCGCACGTGCATTGCCCCCACTAGAAACTGAGGGACTGACTCCCCTGGGGGAGACTCCAGAAGTACCCCAAGATCCATGTCAGCACTGGAGAGGAATCCTCAGGTTCCGGCACAGTCCCCACACTAGATCTTAGGCCCCGGCATCGACGGGAGAGGAATCCCGAGAGGCCCGAGCAACTCGCATGGGGACTGGCCATTCCTGAGGCCACCAGAGCGGGTCCCTGAAGTCCCCATCGTAAGTCGAGAGCACCTGCCACAACTCGAGAAAATCCAGGAGGTTCCACCCTCCAGGCGAGATGAGGCCCATTTCCGCTGAGGCGTCCTGAGGCTAATCACACCAGACCTCTTGAACTTCCAACGGGTCCTTCACACCCTTGCTGCAACTCAAGAAGTTCCCCGAAATACCCGACTCCATCCGAGAGGAAACACGAGAGTCCCCGACCACATCCAGAGGAGCCCCGTTTTCGCCTCCTAGCTCGAGAGGAGGGATCCTTTCCCTGCGTGGTCGGGAAAGGAATTCCAGGCGTTCCCGTAGCATCTCAAGAGGAGGCGCTCTCCACAGGAAAGGCGAGAAGAACTCCAGGGTCGTGCCACCATTCCCAGAGTCCGCCAGATGTCTCAGTCCATTCCAGGGAAACCTGTTTTCCCTGCACTGCCTCGACTTTCAAGCCGAGGATCGACTCACACAACGGTGGCACGTGGACAGCCCAGTGTGAAAGCCTCGTGTGAAAGCCTCGTGGAAAAGCCTGGGAAAGCCTCGAGGAAAAGCCACAGATCCCTTAATCCACGCGAAGGGAAGCGCGACACTGCTGCTACAGCTCGGGAGGAAAGCGCACGTGCATGCCCCACTCGAGACGAGGACTGACTCCACTGGGGAGACTCCAGAAGTACCCCAAGATCCATGTCAGCACTGGAGAGGAATCCTCAGGTTCCGGCACCACTCCACACAAGGTCTTTGGCCCCGGCATCGTCGAGAGGAATCCGAGAGGCCGTCGAGCTACTCGCATGGGGACTGGCCTTTCCTGAGGCCACCAGAGCGGTCCCTAAGGTCCCCGTCGTAAGTCGAGAGCACCTGCCGCAACTCGAAAATCCAGGAGGTTCTCCCCTCCAGGCGAGATGAGGCCCATTTCCGCTGAGGCGTCTCGAGGCTAATCACACCTAACCTCTGGAACTTCCAAAGGGTCCTTCACACCCGCTGCAACTCAAGAAGTTCCCCGACATACCCGTCTCCACTCGAGAGGAAGCACGAGAGCCCCCACTTCCAGAGGAGCCCCTTTTCCGCCTCCTAGCTCGAGAGGAGGGATCCTTTCCCTTCGTTGCTCGGGAAAGAATTCCCGGTTCCCGTCGCATCTCAAGGGAGGCGCTCTCCACAGGAAAGGCGAGAGGAACTCCAGGGTCGTGCCACCATTCCCAGAGTCACCAGATGCTCAGTCCATTCCAGGGAAACCTGTTTTCCCTGCACTGCCTCGACTTTCAAGCCGAGGATCGACTCACACCACGTGGCACGTGGGACAGCCCTGTTGTAAAGCCTCGTGGGAAAGCCTCGTGGAAAGCCTCAAAGGGAAAAGCCACAGATCCCTTCATACCCGAAGGGAAGCGTGACACTGCTCCACAGCTCGGGAGGAAAGAGCACGTGCATGCCCCCACTCGAGACGAGGACTGACTCCCCTGGGGAGACTCCAGAAGTACCCCGGATCCACGTAGCACTGGAGAGGAATCCTCAGGTTCCGGCACCGTCCACACAGATATCTTAGGCCCCGGCATCGACGAGAGAGGAATCCCGAGAGGTCCCCGAGCACTCGCATGGGGACTGGCCTTTCCTGAGGCCACCAGAGCGGGTCCCTGAAGTCCCCGTCGTAAATCGAGAATAGCCCCAACACGAGAAAATCCAGGAGGTTCTCCCCTCCAGGCGAGATGAGGCCCATTCCGCTGAGGCGTCTCAAGGCTATCACACCTAAACTCTGGAACTACAAAGGGTCCTTCACACCATTGTTCCAACTCAACAAGTTCCCCGACATACCCGTCTCCACTCGAGAGGAAGCACGAGAGTCCCGCCCACATCCAGAGGAGCCCCGTTTCCGCCTCCTAGCTCGAGAGGAGGGATCCTTTCCTGTGTTGTCGGGAAAGATTTCCCGGTTCCGGTCACATCTCAAGAGGAGGCGCTCTCCACAGGAATGTCGAGAGGATCTCCAGGGTCGTGCTACCATTCCCTGAGTCCCCCAGATGTCTCAGTTCATTCCAGGGAAACCTTTTTTCCCTGCACTGCCTCGACTTTCAAGCCGAGGATCGACTCACACAACGGTGGCACGTGGGACAGCCCTGTGGGAAAGCCTCGAGGGAAAGCCACAGATCCCTTGATCCCCCGCGAAGGGAAGCGTGAAACTGCTGCTACAGCTCGGGGAGGAAAGCGCACGTGCATGCCCCCACTCGAGACGAGGACTGACTCCCCTGGGGAGACTCCAGAAGTACCCCAAAATCCATGTCAGGACTGGAGGGGAATCCTAAGGTCCGGCACCGACTCCACACAAGGTCTTAGGCCCGACATCGAGGTGAGGGGAATCCCGAGAGGCCCCCGAGCAACTCGCATGGGGTCTGGCCTTTCCTGAGGCCACCAGAGCGGGTCTCTGAGGTCCCGGTCGTAAGTCGAGAGCACCTGTCGCAACTCGAGAAATTCCAGGGGTTTCTTCCCTCTAGGCGAGATGAGGCCCATTTTCCGCTGAGGCGTCTCAAGGTTAATCACACCTAAAGTCTGGAATTTACAAAGGGTCATTCACACCCTTGCTGCAACTCAAGAAGTTCCCCGACACACCCGTCTCCACTCGAGAGGAAGCACCAGAGTCCCGCCCACATCCAGAGGACCCCCGTTTCCGCCTCTTAGCTCGAGAGGAGGGATACTTTCCCTGCGTGTCGGGAAAGATTCCCGGTGTTCCCATAGCATCTCAAGAGGAGCCCTCTCCACAGGAAAGGCGAGAGGAACTCCAGGGTCGTGCCACCATCCGAGAGTCCCCCAGATGTCTCAGTACATTCCAGGGAAACCTGTTTTCCCTGCACTGCCTCGACTTTCAAGCCGAGGATCGACTCACACCACGTTCGCACGTGGGACAGCCCTATGGAAAGCCTCGTGGGAAACCCTTGTGGAAAGCTTCGAGGAAAAGCCACTGATCCTTGATCCACTCGACGGGAAGCATGACACCGCTGCCCCATCTCGGAGAACAGCGCACGTGATGCCGCCACTTGAGACGAGGACTGACTCCCCTAGGGAGACTCCAGAAGTACCCCAAGATCCTTGTCAGAACTGGAGAGGAATCCTCAGGTTCTGGCACCGACTCCACTCCAGGTCTTAGGCCCCGGCATCGACGGAGAGGAGGCCCTAGAGGCCCCCGAATTACTCGCATGGGAACAGGCCTTTCCTGAGGCCATCAGAGCGGGTCCCTGAGGTCCCCGTCGTAAGTCGAGAATAGCCTGCCCAACACGAGAAAATCCAGGAGGTTCTCCCCTCCAGGCGAGATGAGGCCCATTCCGCTGAGGCGTCTCGGGGCTTATCACACCTAAACTCTGGAACCTACAAAGGGTCCTTCACACCCTTGTTGCAACTCAACAAGTTCCCCGACATACCCATCTCCACTCGAGAGGAAGCACCAGAGTCCCGCCCACATCCAGAGGAGCCCCGTTTCCGCCTCCTAGCTCGAGAGGAGGATCCTTTCCCTGCGTGGTCGGGAAAGAATTCCCGGCGTTCCCACGCATCTCAAGAGGAGGCGCTCTCCACAGGAAAGGCGAGAGGAACTCCAGGGTCGTGCCACCATTCCAGAGTCCCCCAGATGTCTCAGTCCATTCCAGGGAAACCTGTTTCCCTGCACTGTCTCGACTTTCAAGCCGAGGATTGACTCACACAACAGTGGCACGTGGAAAGCCCTGTGGAAAGCCTCGTGGGAAAGCCAAGTGGAAAGCTCGAGGGAAAGCCACAGATCCTTGATCCACGCGAAGAGAATCGTGACACTGCTGCTACAGCTCTGGGAGGACAGGCGCACGTGATGCCCCCACTCAGATGAGGACTGACTCCCCTAGGGAGACTCCAGAAGTACCCAAAGATCCATGTCAGCACTGGAGAGGAATCCTCAGGTTCCTGGCACCGACTCCACACAAGATCTTAGGCCCCAGCATTAACGGGAGGGGAATCCAGAGAGCCCCCGAGCAACTCGCATGGGGACTGGCCTTTCCTGAGGCCACCAGAGCGGGTCCC
>NW_017192099.1:0-21391 GCF_001704415.2 Capra hircus
CTGACTCCCAGGGCAGACTCCAGAAGTACCCCTAGATGCATGTCAGCCCTGGAGAGGAATCCTCAGGTTCTGAAACACAACTCCACAAAAGGTCTTAGGCCCTGGCATCGACGGGAGAGGAATCCTGAGAGGACCCCTAGCAACTCGCATGGCGACTGGCCTTTCTTGAGGCAACCAGAGCGGTCCCTGAGGTCCCTGTCGTAACTCGATAGCACCTGCCACAACTCGAGAAAATCCAGGAGGTTCTCCCCTTCAGGCGAGATGAGGCCATTTCCGCTGAGGCGTCTTGAGGCTAAACACACCTAACCTCTGGAACTTCCAAAGGGTCCTTCCCACACTTGCTGCAACTCAAGAAGTTCCCCGACATACCCGTCTCCACTCGAGAGGAAGCACGAGAGTCCCGCCACATCCAGAGGAGCCTGGCTTCCACCTCGTAGCTCTAGATGACGGATTCTTTTCCAGCTTCGTCTGAAAGAATTCCCCGGCTTTCCCGTCGCAAGTCAAGAGGAGGCGCTCTCAACAGGAAAAGCGAGAGAAACCCAGTGTCGTGCCACAATTCCAAGGGACCCCCAGATGTCAGTCCATTCCAGAGGAACTTGCTTTCCCTGCACTGCCTCTACTTTCACGCCCGAGGATACACTCACTACACCATGGAACGTGGGTCAGCCCTGTGGGAAAGCCTCGTCGGAAAGCCTCGAGGGAAAGCCACAGATTCCTTGATCCACGCGACGGGAAGTGTGACACTGCTGCTACAGTTCCTGAGGAGAGCTCACGTGCATGCCCCCACATGTGCTGAGCACAGACTCCCCAGGGGAAACTCCAGAAGTAAGCCAAGATCCATGTCAGCACTGAAGAGGAATCCTCAGGTTCCGGCACCGAATCCACAAAAGGTCTTAGGCCCCGACATCGACCGGAGAGGAATCCCGAAAGGCGCCCTTGCAACTCCCATGGGCACTGGTCTTTCCTGACCACCAGAGCCGGTCCCTGAGGTCCCTGTCGTAACTCGAGAGACCCTGCCGCAACTCTAGAAAATCCAGGAGGTTCTCCCCTCCAGGCGAGATAAGGCCCATTTCCTCTGAGGCGTCTGGAGGCTCATCACACCTAAATTCTGGAAATTCAAAAGGGTCCTTGCTGCAACTCAAGAAGTTCCCCGACATACCCGTCTCCACTCGAGAGGAAGCACGAGGGTCCCGCCCACATCCAGAGGAGACGCCGTTTTGGTATCGAAGCTCCAGATGAGGGATCCTTTCCCTGCTTGGTCAGGAAATAATACACGCCATTCCACTCGCATTTCAAGGGAAGCGCTCTCCACAGGAAAGGCGAGAGGAACTCCAGGGTCGAGCCACCATTCACAGAGTCACCCAGATGTCTCAGTCCATTCCAGAGGAAACTGTTTTCCCTGCACTGCTTCGAATTTCACGGCGAGGATCGACTCAAACCACGGTGGCACGTGGGATAGCCCTGTGGGAAAGCCTCGCGGAAATCCTCTTGGGAAAGCCTAGAGGGAAAGCCAGGGATCCCTTGATCCACGCGAAGGGAAGCGTGACACTGCTGCTACAGCTCGGGAGGAAAGCCCACGTGTGTGCCCCCACTCGAGAAGAGGACTGACTCCCCTGGGGACACTGCAGAAGTACCCCAAGATCCATGTCAGCACTGGAGAGGAATCCTCAGGTTTCCGGCACCTGACTCCACACAAGGTCTTAGGCCCCGGCATCGATGCTGGAGAGAAATCCTGGAGAGGCCCCTTGAGCAATTCTCGCATTGGGACCTGGCCTTTTCCTGAGGCCACCAGAGGGGTCCCTGATGTCCCCGTCGTGAGTCGAGAGAACCTGCCGCAACTCGAGAAAATCCAGGAGGTTCTTCCCCTCCAGGCGAGATGAGGCCCATTTCCGCTGAGGCGTTCGAGTGCTAATCACACCTAACCTCTGGAACTTCCAAAGGGTCAATTCACACCCTTGCTGCAACTCAAGAAGTTCCCCGACATACCCGTCTCCACTCGAGAGGAAGCAAGACCGATCCGGCCCACATCTCAGAGGAGCCCAGTTTCCGCCCTCCTAGCTCGAGACGGGAGGATCCTTTCCATGACCGTGGTCGGGAAAGAATTCCGCGTGTTCCGTCGCATCTCAAGAGGAGGCGCTCTCCACAGGAAAAGGCGAGAGGAACTCGCAGGGTCGTGCCACCATTCCCAGTCCCCAGATGTCTCAGTCCATTTCCAGGGAAACCTGTTTTTCCCTGCACTGCCATCGATCTTTCAAGCCGAGGTCGACTCTCACCATGGTTCCACGTGGGACAGCCCTGTGGGAAAGCCTCGTGGAAAGCCTAGAGGGACAGCCACAGATCTTTTGATCCACGTGAAGGGACGCGTGACACTGCTGCTAGAGCTCGGGAGGAAAGCGCACGTGCATGCTCCCACTCGCAGACAAGGACTGACTCCCCTGGGGAGACTCCAGAAGTACCCCAAGATCCATGTCAGCACTGGAGAGGAATCCTCAGGTTCCGGCACCGACTCCACACAAGGTCTTAGGCCCCAGCAACGACGGGAGAGGAATCCCTAGAGGCCCCCGAGGAATTCTCATGGGGACTGGCCTTTCCTGAGGCCACCAGAGCGGTCCCTGAGGTCCCCGTCGTAAGTCGAGACACCTGCCGCAACTCGAGAAAATCCAGGAGGTTCTCCCCTCCAGGCTAGATGAGGCCCATTTCCGCTGAGGCGTCTCGAGGCTAATCACACCTAACCTCTGGAACTTCCAAAGGGTCCTTCACACCCTTGCTGCAACTCAAGAAGTTCCCCTACATACCCGTCTCCACTCGAGAGGAAGCACGCGAGTCCCGCCCACATCGCGAGGAGCCCCGTTTCCGCCTCCTAGCTCGAGAGGAGGGATCCTTCCCCTGCGTGGTCGGGAAAGAATTCCCGGCGTTCCTGTCGCATCTCAAGAGGAGGCGCTCTCCACAGGAAAGGCGAGAGGAACTCCAGGGTCGTGCCACCATTCCCAGAGTTCCCCAGATGTCTCAGTCCATTCCAGGGAAACCTGTTTTCCCTGCACTGCCTCGACTTTCAAGCTGAGCATGACTCACACCACGGTGGCACGTGGGACAGCCCTGTGGGAAAGCCTCGTGGAAAAGCCTCGTGGGAAAGCCTCGAGGGCATAGCCACAGATCCCTTGATCCAAGCGAAGGGAATCATGACACTGCTCCTACAGCTCGGGAGGAAAGCGCACGTGCATGCCCCTATTCAAGACGAGAACTGACTCCCCTGGGGAGACTCCAGAAGTACCCCAAGATCCATGTCAGCACTGGAGAGGAATCCTCAGGTTTCAGGACAGACTCCACACAAGGTACGTAGGCCCCGGCATCGACGGGAGCGGAATCCCGAGAGGCCACCGAGCAACTCGAATGGGGACTGGCCTTTCCTGAGGCCACCAGAGCGGGTCCCTGAGGTCCCCGTCGTAGATCGAGAGCACCTGCCGCAACTCGAGAAAATCCAGGAGGTTCTCCCCTCCAGGCGAGATGAGGCCCATTTCCGCTGAGGTGTCTCGAGCCTAATCACACCTAACCTCTGGAAATTCCAAAGGGTCCTTCACACCCTTGCTGCAACTCAAGAAGTTCCCCGACATACCCGTCTCCACTTGAGAGGAAGCACGATAGTCCCGCCCACATCCAGAGGAGCCCCGTTTCGGCATCCTACCTCGAGAGTAGGGATCCTTTCACTGCGTGGTCGGGAAAGAATTCCCGGCGTTCCCGTCGCATCTCAAGAGGAGGCGCTCTCCACAGGAAAGGCGAGAGGAAATCCAGGGTCGTGCCACCATTGCCAGGGTCCCCCAGATGTCTCAGTCCATTCCAGGGAAACCTGTTTTCCCTGCACTGCCTCGACTTTCAAGCCGAGGATGGACTCACACCACGGTGGCACGTGGGACAGCCCTGTGGGAAAGCCTCGTGGGAAAGCCTCGTGGTAAAGCCTCGTGGGAAAGCCTCGAGGGAAAGCCACAGATCCCTGGATCCACGCGAAGGGAAGCGTGACACTGCTGCTACAGCTCGGGAGGAAAGCGCACATGCATGCCCCCACTCGAGACGAGGACTGACTCCCCTGGGGAGACTCCAGAAGTACCCCAAGATCCATGTCAGCACTGGAGAGGAAACCTCAGGTTCCAGCACCGACTCCACACAAGGTCTAAGGCCCCGGCATCGCCGGAAGAGAAATCCCGATAGGCCTCCGAGCAACTCGCATGGGGACTGGCCTTTCCTGAGGCCACCAGAGCGGGCACCTGAGGTCCCCGTCGTAAGTCGAGAGCACCTGCCGCAACTCGAGAAAATCCAGGAGGTTCTTCCCTCCAGGCGAGATGAGGCCCATTTCCGCTGAGGCGTCTCGAGGCTAACCACACCTAACCTCTGGAACTTCCAAAGGGTCCTTCACACCCTTGTTGCAACTCAGGAAGTTCCCCGACATACCCGTCTCCACTTGAGCGGAAGCACGAGAGTCCCGCCCACAAGCAGAGGAGCCCCGTAGCCGCCTCCTACCTCGAGAGGTGGGATCCTTTCCCTGCGTGGTCGGGAAAGAATTCCCGGCGTTCCCTTCGCATCTCAAGAGGAGGCGCTCTCCACAGGAAAGGCGAGAGTAACTCCAGGGTCGTGCCACCATTGCCAGGGTCCCCCAGATGTCTCAGTCCATTCCAGGGAAACCTGTTTTCCCTGCACTGCCTCGACTTTCAAGCCGAGGATAGACTCACACCACGGATGTGGGACAGCCGTGTGTGAAAGCCTCGTGGGAAAGCCTCGAGGGAAAGCCACAGATCCCTTGATCCACGCGAAGGGAAGCGTGACACTGCAGCTACAGCTCGGGAGGAAAGCGCAGGTGCATGCCCCCGCTCTAGACGAGGACTGACTCCCCTGGGGAGACTCCAGAAGAAGCCCAAGATCTATGTCAGCACTGGAGAGGAATCCTAAGTTCCCGGCCCCGAATCTACACAAGGTCTTAGGCCCCGGCATCGACGGGAGAGGAATCCCGAGAGGCCCCCGAGCAACTCGCATGGGGACTTGCCTTTCCTGAGGCCACCAGAGCGAGTCCCTGAGGTCCCCGTCGTAAGTCGAGAGCACCTGCTGCAACTCGAGAAAATCCAGGAGGTTCTCCCCTCCAGGCGAGATGAGGCCAATTTCCGCTGAGGCGACTCACGGCTTATTACACCTAACATCTGGAACTTCAAAAGGGTCCTTCACTCCCTTGCTGCAACTCAAGAAGTTCCCCAACATTCCCGTCTCCACTCGAGAGGAAGCACGAGAGTCCTGCCCACATCCAGAGGCGCCCCGTTTCCGCCTCCTAGCTCGAGAGGTGGGATCCTTTCCCTGCGTGGTCGGGAAAGAATTCCCGGCGTTCCCGTCGCATCTCAAGAGGAGGCGCTCTCTACAAGAAAGGCGAGAGGAACTCCAGGGTCGTGCCACCATTCCCAGAGTCCCCCAGATGTCTCAGTCCATTCCAGGGAAACCTGTTTTTCCTGAACTGCCTCGACTTTCAAGATGAGGATCGACTCACACCACGGTGGCACGTGGGACAGCCCTTTGGAAAGCCTTGTGGGAAAGCCACAGATCCCTTGATACACGCGAAGGGAAGCGTGACACTGCTGCTACAGCTCGGGAGGAAAGTGCACGTGCATGTCCCTACTCGAGACGAGGACTGACTCCCCTGGGGAGACTCCAGAAGTACCCCAAGATTCATGTTGTCACTGGAGAGGAATCCTCAGGTTCCGACTCCGATTTCACACAAGGTCTTAGGCCCTGGCATCGACTGGAGAGGAATCCCGAGAGGACCCCGAGAATCTCGCATGGGGAGAGGCCTTTCCTGAGGCCACCAGAGGGGTCCCTGAGGTCCCCGTCGTAAGTCGAGATCACCTGTCGCAACTCGAGAAATTCCAGGAGGTTCTCCCTTCCAGGAGAGATGAGGCCCATTTCCGCTGAGGCGTCTCAAGGCTAATCACACCTAACCTCTGGAATTTCCAAAGGGTCCTTCACACCCTTGCTGCAACTCAAGAAGTTCCCCTGCATACCAGTCTCCACTCGAGAGGAAGCACGCGAGTCCCGCCCACATCGCGAGGAGCCGCGTTTCCGCCTCCTAGCTCGAGAGGAGGGATCCTTTCCCTGCGTGGTCGGGAAAGAATTCCCGGCGTTCCCGTCGCATCTCAACAGGAGGCCCTCTCCACAGGAAAGGCGAGAGGAACTCCAGGGTCGTGCCACCATTCCCAGAGTCCCCCAGATATCTCAGTCCATTCCAGGGAAACCTGTTTTCCCTGCACTGCCTCGACTTTCAAGCCGAGGATCCACTCACACCACGGTGGCACGTGGGACAGCCCTGTGGAAAGCCTCGTGAAAAGCCTCGTGGGAAAGCCTCGAGGGAAACCACAGATCCCTTGATCCACGCGAAGGGAAGCGTGACACTGCTCCTACAGCTCGGGAGGGAAGCGCACGTGCATGCCCCCATTCGACACGAGGACTGACTCCCCTGGGGAGACTCCAGAAGTACCCCAAGATCCATGTCAGCACTGGAGAGGAATCCTCAGGTTCCAGTACCATCTCCACACAAGGTCTTAGGCCCTGGCATCGACGGGAGAGGAATCCTGAGAGCCACCGAGCAACTCGCATGGGGAGTGGCCTTTCCTGAAGCCACCAGAGTGGGTCCCTGAGGTCCCCGTCGTAAGTCGAGAGCACCTGCCGCAACTCGAGAAAATCCAGGAGGTTCTCCCCTCCGGGCGAGATGAGGCCCATTTTCGCTGAGGCGTCTCGAGGCT
Source organism: Capra hircus (assembly GCF_001704415.2). NCBI lineage: Eukaryota > Metazoa > Chordata > Mammalia > Artiodactyla > Bovidae > Capra > Capra hircus. Next base: position 6,771 of record NW_017192099.1, read on the forward strand.
AATCACACCTAACCTCTGGAACTTCCAAAGGGTCCTTCACACCCTTGCTGCAACTCAAGAAGTTCCCCGATATAACCGTCTCTTCACAGGAGGAAGCATGAGAGTCCCGCCCACATTCAGAGGAGCCCTGTTTCCGCCTCCTAGCTCGAGAGGAGGGATCCTTTCCCTGCGTGGTCTGGAAAGAATTCCCGGCGTTCCTGTCGCATCTCAAGAGGAGGCGCTCTCCACAGGAAAGGCCAGAGGAACTCCAGGTCGTGCCACCATTCCCAGAGTACCCCAGATGTCTCAGTCCACTCCAGGGAAACCTGTTTTCCCTGCACTGCCTTCGACTTTCAAGCCGAGGATGGACTCACACCACGGTGGCACGTAGGACAGCCCTGTGGGAAAGCCTCGTGAAAAGCCTCGTGGGAAAGCCTCGAGGCAAAGCCACAGTTCCCTTGATCCAAGCGAAGGGAATCATGACACTGCTCCTACAGCTCGGGAGGAAAGCGCACTTGCATGCCCCCATTCAAGACGAGAACTGACTCCCCTGGGGAGACTCCAGAAGTACCCCAAGATACATGTCAGCACTGGAGAGGAATCCTCAGGTTTCAGGACCGACTCCACACAAGGTCTTAGGCCCCGGCATCGACGGGAGAGGAATCCCGAGAGGCCACCGAGCAACTCGCATGGGGCCTGGCCTTTCCTGAGGCCACCGGAGCGGGTCCCTGAGGTCCCCGGTCGTAAGTCGAGAGCACCTGCCGCAACTCGAGAAAATCCAGGAGGTTCTCCCCTCCAGGCGAGATGAGGCCCATTTCCGCTGAGGTGTCTCGAGCCTAATCACACCTAACCTCTGGAACTTCCAAAGGGTCCTTCACACCCTTGCTGCAACTCAAGAAGTTCCCCGACATACCCGTCTCCACTCGAGAGGAAGCACGAGAGTCCCGCCCACATCCAGAGGAGCCCTGTTTCCGCATCCTACCTCGAGAGGAGGGATCCTTTCACTGCGTGGTCGGGAAAGAATTCCCGGCGTTCCCGTCGCATCGCAAGAGGAGGCGCTCTCCACAGGAAAGGCGAGAGGAAATCCAGGGTCGTGCCACCATTGCCAGGGTTCCCCTGATGTCTCAGTCCATTCCAGGGAAACCTGTTTTCCCTGCACTGCCTCGACTTTCAAGCCGAGGATGGACTCACACCACGGTGGCACGTGGGACAGCCCTGTGGGAAAGCCTCGTGGGAAAGCCTCGTGGGAAAGCCTCGTGGGAAAGCCTCGAGGGAAAGCCACAGATCCCTGGAACCACGCGAAGGGAAGCGTGACACTGCTGCTACAGCTCGGGAGGAAAGCGCACATGCATGCCCCCACTCGAGACGAGGACTGACTCCCCTGGGGAGACCACAGAAGTCCCCCAAGATCCATGTCAGCACTGGAGAGGAAACCTCAGGTTCCAGCACCGACTCCACACAAGGTCTAAGGCCCCGGCATCGCCGGAAGAGAAATCCCGATAGGCCCCCGAGCAACTCGCATGGGGACTGGCCTTTCCTGAGGCCACCAGAGCGGGCACCTGAGGTCCCAGTCGTAAGTCGAGAGCACCTGCCGCAACTCGAGAAAATCCAGGAGGTTCTCCCCTCCAGGCGAGGTGAGGCCCATTTCCGCTGAGGCGTCCCGAGGCTAACCACACCTAACTTCTGGAACTTCCAAAGGGTCCTTCACACCCTTGCTGCAACTCAAGAAGTTCCCGGACATACCCGTCTCCACTCGATTGGAAGCACGAGAGTCCCGCCCACATGCAGAGGAGCCCCGTAGCCGCCTCCTACCTCAAGAGGCGGGATCCTTTCCCTGCGTGGTCGGGAAAGAATTCCCGGCGTTCCCGTCGCATCTCAAGAGGAGGCGCTCTCCACAGGAAAGGCGAGAGGAACTCCAGGGTCGTGCCACCATTGCCATGGTCCCCCAGATATCTCAGTACATTCCAGGGAAACCTGTTTTCCCTGCACTGCCTCGACTTTCAAGCCGAGGATAGACTCACACCACGGATGTGGGACAGCCCTGTGTGAAAGCCTCCTGGGAAAGCCTCGTGGGAAAGCCTCGAGGGAAAGCCACAGATCCCTTGATCCACGCGAAGGGAAGCGTGACACTGAAGCTACAGCTCGGGAGGAAAGCGCACGTGCATGCCCCCACTCGAGACGAGGACTGACTCCCCTGGGGAGACCCCAGATGAACCCCAAGATCCATGTCATCCCTGGAGAGGAATCCTCAGGTTGCGGCACCAACTCCACACAAGGTCTTAGGCCTTTGCATCGCCCGAGGGGAATCTGAGAGGCCCCGAACAACTCGAATGGGGACTGGCCTTTCCTGAGGCCACCAGAGCGGGCCCCTGAGGTCCCCGTCATAAGTCGAGAGCACCTGCCGCACCTCGAGAAAATCCAGGAGGTTCTCCCCTCCAGGAGAGATGAGGCCCATTTCCGCTGAGGCGTTGCGAGGCTAACCACACCTAACCTCTGGAACTTCCAAAGGGTCCTTCACAACCTTGCTGCAACTCAAGAAATTCCCGACATATCCGTCTCCACTCGAGAGGAAGCACGAGAGTCGCACCCCCATCCAGAGGAGCCCCGATTCTGCCTCCTACCTCGAGAGGAGGTATCCTTTCCCTGCGTGGTCCTGAAAGAATTCCCGGCGTTCCCGTCGCATCTCAAGAGGAGGCGCTCTCCACAGGAATGGCGAGAGGAACTCCAGGGTCGTGTCACCATTCCCAGAGTCCCAAAGATGTCTCAGTCCATTCCAGGAAATCATGTTTTCCCTGCACTGGCCTCGACTTTCAAGCCGAGGTTCGACTCACACCACGGTGGCACGTGTGACAGCCCTGTGGGAAAGTCTCGTGTAAATGCCTCGAGGGAAAGCCTTGAGGTAAAGCCACAGATCCCTTGATCAATTCGACGGGAAGCGTCAAATTGCTGCTACAGCTCGGGAGGAAAGCGCACGTGACTGCTCCCACTTGAGACGAGGACTGACTCCCCTGGGGAGACTCCAGAAGTACCCCAAGATCCATGTCAGCATTGGAGAGGAATCCTCAGGTTCCGGCACTGACTCCACACAAGGTCTTAGGCCCCGGCATCGACGGGAGTGGAATCCCAAGAGGCTCCCGAGCAACTCGGTTGGGGACTGGCCTTTCCTGAGGCCACCAGAGCGGGTCCCTGAGATCCCCGTCATAAGTCTCGAGAACCTGCCGCAACTTGAGAAAATTCAAGAGGTTCTCCCCTCCAGACAAGATGAGGCCCATTTCCGCTGAGGCGTCTCGAGGCTAATCACACATAACCTCAGGAAGATCCAAAGGGTCCTTCACACCCTTGCTGCAACTCAAGAAGTTCCCCGACATACACGTCTCCACTCGAGAGGAAGCACGAGCATCCTGCCCACAGCCAGAGGAGCCCCATTTCCGCCTCCTAGCTCGAGAGGACGGATCGTTTCCCTCAGTGTTCGGGAAAGAATTCCCGGCGTTCCCTTTGCATCTCAAGAGGAGGCGCTCTCCACAGGAAAGGCGACTAGAACTCCAAGGTCGTGCCACCACTCCCAGAGTCCCCCAGATGTCTCAGTCCATTCCAGGGAAACCTGTTTTCCCTTCACTGCCTCAACTTTCAAGCCGAGGATCGACTCACACCCCGGTGGCACATGGGACAGTCCTGTTGGAAAGCCTCATGGGAAAGCCTCGAGGGAAAGCCACAGATCCCTTGATCCACGTGAAGGGAAGCGTGTCACTGCTGCTACAGCTCGGGAGGAAAGTGCACGTGCATGCCCCCACTCGAGACGAGGACTGACTCCCCAGGGGAGACAGCAGAAGTACCCCAAGATCCATGACAGCACTGGAGAGGAATGCTCAAGTTCCGGCACCGACTCCACACAAGGTCTTAGGCTTCGGCATCAACGGGAGAGAAATCCCGAGAGGCCCCGAGCAACTCGCATGGGGACTGGCCTTTCCTGAGGCCACCAGAGCGGGTCCCTGAGGTCCCCGTCGTAAGTCGAGAGCACCTGCCGCAACTCGAGAAAATCCAGGAGGTTCTCCCCCCAGGCGAGATGAGGCCCATTTCCGCTGAGACGTCTCGAGGCTAATCACACCTAACCTCTGGAACTTCCAAAGAGTCCTTCACACCCTTGCTGCAACTCAAGAACTTCCCCGACATACCCGACTCCACTCGAGAGGAAGCACGAGAGTCCCGCCCACATCCTGAGGAGCCCTGTTTCCGCCTCCTAGCTCGAGAGGATGGATCCTTTCCCTGCGTGGTCGGGAAAGAATTCCCGGCGTTCCCATAGCTTCTCAAGAGGAGGTGCTCTCCACAGGAAAGGCGAGAGGAACTCCAGGGTCGCGCCACCATTCCCTGAGTCCCCCAGATGTCTCAGTCCATTCCAGGGAAACCTGTTTTCCCTGCACTGCCTCGACTTTCAAGCCGAGGATCGGCTCACACCACGGTGGCACGTGCGACAGCCCTGTGGGAAAGCCTCGTGGGAAAGCCTTGTGTGAAAGCCTCGAGGGAAAGCTACAGATCCCTTGATCCACGCGAAAGGGAAGCGTGAAACTGCTGCTACAGCTCGGGAAGAAGGCGCACGTGCATGCCCCCACTCGAGACGAGGACTGACTGCCCTGGGGAGACTCCAGAAGTACCCCAAGATCCATGTCATCCCTGGAGAGGAATTCTCAGGTTCTGGCACCAACTCCACACAAGGTCTTAGGCTACGGCATCGACGGGAGAGGAATCCCGAAAGGCCCCCGAGCAACTCGCATGAGGACTGGCCTTTCCTGAGGCGACCAGAGTGGGTCCCTGATGGTCCCCGTCGTAATTTGAGAGCACCTGCCGCAACTCGAGAAAATCCAGGAGGTTCTCCCCTCCAGACGAGATGAGGCCTTTTTCCGCTGAGGCTTCTCGAGGCTAATCACACCTAACCTCTGGAACTTCCAAAGGGTTCTTCACACCCTTGCTGCAACTCAAGAAATTCCAAGACATACCTGTCTCCACTTGAGAGAAAGCACAAGTGTCCCCCCCACATCCAGAGGAGCCCCAGTTTCCGCCTCCTAGCTCGAGAGGAGAGATCCTTTCCCTGCGTGTTCTGGAAAGAATTCCTGGCGTTCCCTCGCGTCTCAAGAGGAGAATCTCTCCACAAGCAAAGGCGAGAGGAACTCCAGGGTCGTGCCACCATTCCCAGAGTCTCGCAGATGTCTCAGTCCATTCAGGGAAACCTGTTTTCCCTGCACTGCGTCGACTTTCAAGCCGAGGATCGACTCACACCACGGTGGCACGTGGGACAGCCCTGTGGGAAAGCCTCGTGGGAAAGCCTCGAGGGTAAGCCTTGAGGGAAAGCCACAGATCCCATGATCCACGCGAAGGGAAGCGTGACACTGCTGCTATAGCTCGGGAGGAAGTGCACGTGCATGCCCCCACTCGAGACGAGGACTGACTCCCCTGGGGAGACTCCAGAAGTACCCCAAGATCCATGTCAGCACTGGAGAGGAATCCTCAGGTTCCGGCACCGGCTCCACACATGGTCTTAGGCCCCAGCATCGACGGGAGAGGAATGCCGAAAGGCCCCCGAGCAACTCGCATGGGGACTGGCCTTTCCTGAGGCCACCAGAGCGGGTCCCTGAGGTCCCCGTCGTAAGTCCAGAGTACGTGCCGCAACTGGAGAAAATCAAGGAGGCTCTACCGTCCAGGCGAGATGAGGCCCATTTCCGCTGAGGCGTCTCGAGTCTAATCACACCTAACCTCTGGAACTTCCAATGGGGCCTTCAACCCTTGCTGCAACTCTAGAAGTTCCCCGACATACCCGTCTCCACTCGAGAGGAAGCACGGGAGTCCCGCCCACATCCAAAGGAGCCCCGTTCCCGCCTCCTAGCTCGAGAGGAGGGATCCTTTCCCTGCGTGGTCGGGAAAGAATTCCCCGTGTTCCTGTCGCATCTCGAGAGGAGGCGCTCTCCACAGGAAAGGCGAGAGGAACTCCAAGGTCGTGCCACAATTCCCAGAGTCCCCCAGATGTCTCAGTCCATTCCAGGGAAACCTGTTTTCCCTGCACTGTCTCGACTTTCAAGCCGAGGATCGACTCACACCACGGTGGCACGTGGGACAGCCATGTGGGAAAGCCTCGAGGGAAAGCCACTGATCCCTTGATCCACGCGAATGGAAGCGTGACACTGCTGCTGCATCTCGGGAGGAAAGCGCACGTGCAAGCCCCCACTCGAGACGAGGACCGACTCCCCTGGGGAGACTCCAGAAGTACCCCAAGATTCATGTCAGTACTGGAGAGGAAGCCTCAGGAGCCGGCACCGACTCCACACAAGGTCCTAGGCGCCGGCATCGACTGGACAGGAATCCCGTGATGCCCCGGAGAAACTCGCATGGGGAATGGCCTTTCCTGAGGCCAGCAGAATGCGTCCCTGAGGTCCCCGTCTTAAGTTGAGAGCACCTGCCGCATCTCGAGAAAATCCAGGAGGTTCCCCCCTCCAGGCGAGATGAGGCCCATTTCTGTTGAGGCATCTCGAGGCTAATAACACCTAGCCTCTAGAACTTCCAAAGGGTCCTTCACACCCTTGCTGCAACTCAAGAAGTTCCCCGACATACCCGTCTCCACTGGAAAGGAAGCACTAGAGTCCCGCCCACATCCAGAGGAACCCCGTTTCCGCCTCATACCTCGATAGGAGGGATCCTTTCCCTGCGTGGTCGGGAAAGAATTCCCGGCGTTCCCGTCGCATCTCAAGAGGAGAATCTCTCCACAGCAAAGGCGAGAGGAACTCCAGGGTCGTGCCACCATTCCCAGAGGCCCCAGATGACTCAGTCCATTCCAGGGAAACCTGTTTTCCCTGCACTGCCTCGACTTTCAAGCCGAGGATCGACTCACACCACGGTGGCACGTGGGACAGCCCTGTGGGAAAGCCTCGTGGGAAAGCCTCGTGGGAAAGCCTCGAGGGAAAGCCACAGATCCCTTGAACCACGGGAAGGGAAGCGTGACACTGCTGCTACAGCTCGGGAGGAAAGTGCACGTGCATGCCCCCACTCGAGACGAGGACTGACTCCCCTGGGGAGACTCCAGAAGTCCCCCAATATCCATGTCAGCACTGGAGAGGAATACTCAGGTTCCGGCACCGACTCCACACAAGGTCTTAGGCCCCGGTATCGACGGGAGAGGAATGCCGAGAGGCCCCCGAGCATCTCGCATGGGGACTGGCCTTTCCTGAGGCCACCAGAGCGGGTCCCTGAGGTCCCCGTCGTAAGTCGAGAGCACGTGCCCCAACTCGAGAAAATCCAGGAGGTTCTCCCGTCCAGGCGAGATGAGGCCCATTTCTGCTGAGGTGTCTTGAGTCTAATCACACCTAACCTCTGGAACTTCCAAAGGGTCTTTACACCCTTGCTGCAACTCTAGAAGTTCCCCGACATACCCGTCTCCACTCGAGAGGAAGTACGAGAGACCCGCCCACATCCAGAGGAGCCCCGTTCCCGCCTCCTAGCTCGAGAGGAGGGATCCTTTCCCTACGTGGTGGGGAAAGAATTACCGGAGTTTCCGTCGCATCTCAAGAGGAGGCGCTCTACACAGGAAAGTCGAGAGTAACTCCAGAGTCGTGACACCATTCCCAGAGTCCCGCAGATGACTCAGTCCATTCCAGGGAAACCTGTTTTCCCTGCACTGCCTCGACTTTCAAGCCGAGGATCGACTCAAACCACGGTGGCCCGTGGGACAGCACTGTGGGAAAGCCTTGTGGGAAAGCCTCGAGGGAAAGCTTCGAGGGAAAGCCACAGATCCCTTGATCCACGCGAATGGAAGCGTGACACTGCTGCATCAGCTCGGTAGGAAAGCACACGTGCTTGACCCCTCTCGAGACGAGGACTGACTCCCCTGAGGAGACTCCAGAAGTCCCCCCAGATCCATGTCAGCAGGGAGAGGAATCCTCAGGTTCCGGCTCCGACTCCACACAAGGTCTTAGGCCCCGGCATCGACAGGAGAGGAATGCCGAGACGCCACCGAGCAACTCGCATGGGGACTGGCCTTCCCTGAGGCCACCAGATCGGGTCCCTGAGGTCCCCGTCGTAAGTCTAGAGCACCAGCCGCAACTCGAGAAAATCCATGAGGTTCTCCCCTCCAGGCGAGATGAGAACCATTTCCGCTGAGGCGTCTCGAGACTAATCACACCTAACCACTGGAACTTCCAAAGGGTTTTTCACACCCTTGCTGCAACTCAAGAAGTTCCCCGACATACCCGTCTCCACTGGAGAGGAAGCACGAGAGTCCCGCCCACATCCAGAGGAGCCCCGTTTCCACCTCCTAGCTCGAGAGGATGGATCCTTTCTCTGCGTGGTCGGGAAAGAATTCCCGGCGTTCCATAGCTTCTCAAGAGGAGGTGAACTCGACAGGAAAGGCGAGAGGAACTCCAGGGTCGTGCCACCATTCCCAGAGTCCCGCAGATGACTCAGTCCATTCCAGGGAAACCTGTTTTCCCTGCACTGCCTCGACTTTCAAGCCGAGGATCGACTCAAACCACGGTGGCCCGTGGGACAGCACTGTGGGAAAGCCTTGTGGGAAAGCCTCGAGGGAAAGCTTCGAGGGAAAGCCACAGATCCCTTGATCCACGCGAATGGAAGCGTGACACTGCTGCATCAGCTCGGTAGGAAAGCAGCACGTGCTTGACCCCTCTCGAGACGAGGACTGACTCCCCTGAGGAGACTCCAGAAGTCCCCCAAGATCCATGTCAGCACTGGGAGAGGAATCCTCAGGTTCCGGCTCCGACTCCACACAAGGTCTTAGGCCCCGGCATCGACAGGAGAGGAATGCCGAGACGCCACCGAGCAACTCGCATGGGGACTGGCCTTCCCTGAGGCCACCAGATCGGGTCCCTGAGGTCCCCGTCGTAAGTCTGAGAGCACCAGCCGCAACTCGAGAAAATCCATGAGGTTCTCCCCTCCAGGCGAGATGAGAACCATTTCCGCTGAGGCGTCTCGAGACTAATCACACCTAACCACTGGAACTTCCAAAGGGTTTTTCACACCCTTGCTGCAACTCAAGAAGTTCCCCGACATACCCGTCTCCACTGGAGAGGAAGCACGAGAGTCCCGCCCACATCCAGAGGAGCCCCGTTTCCACCTCCTAGCTCGAGAGGATGGATCCTTTCTCTGCGTGGTCGGGAAAGAATTCCCGGCGTTCCATAGCTTCTCAAGAGGAGGTGAACTCCGACAGGAAAGGCGAGAGGAACTCCAGGGTCGTGCCACCATTCCCAGAGTCCCCCAGATGTCTCAGTCCATTCCAGGGAAACCTGTTTTCCTTGCACTGCCTCGACTTTCAAGCCGAGGATCGATTCACACCATGGTGGCACGTGCGACAGCCCTGTGGGAAAGCCTCGTGGGAAAGCCTCGTGGGAAAGCCTCGTGGAAACCCTCTAGAGAAAGCCACAGATCCCTGATTCCACGCGAATGGAAGCGTGACACTGCTGCTACAGCTCGGGAGGAAAGCGCACGTGCATGTCCCTACTCTGAGACGAGGACTGACTCCCCTGGGGAGACTCCAGAAGTACCCCAAGATCCATGTCAGCACTGGGGAGGAATCCTCAGGTTCCAGCACCGACTCCACACAAGTTTTTAGGCCCCGGCATCGAAGGGAGAGGAATCCCGATAGGGCCCCGAGCAACTCGCATTGGGACTGGCCTTTTCCTGAGGCCACCAGAGCGGGTCCCCCCATCGTAAGTCGAGAGCACTTGCCCAAAACTCGAGAAAATCCAGGAGATCTGCCCGTCCATGTGAGATGAGGCCCATTTCCACTGAGGCGTCTCGAGGCTAATCACAACTAACCTGTGGAACTTCCAAAGGGTCCTTCACACCCTTGCTGCAACTCAAGAAGTTCCCCGACATACCCGTCTCCGCTGGAGAGGAAGCACGAGAGTCCTGCCCATATCCAGAGGAGCCCCTATTCCGCCTCCTAGCTCGAGAGGAGGGATCCTTTCCCCGCGTGTTCGGGAAAGAGTTCCCGGCATTCCCGTCAAATCTCAAGAGGAGGCGCTCTCCACAGGAAAAGCGAGAGGAACTCCAGGGTCGTGCCACCATTCCCAGAGTCCCCCAGATGTCTCAGTCCATTCCAGGGAAACCTGGTTTTCCTGCACTGCGTCGACTTTCAAGCCGAGGATCGACTCACACCACGGTGGCACGTGGGACAGCCCTGTGGGAAAGCCTCGTGGAAAAGCCTGTGGAGCCGATAGACACAGATCCCTTGATCCACGCGAAGGGAAGCGTGAAACTGCTGCTACAGCTCGGGAAGAAGGCGCACGTGCATGCCCCCACTCGAGACGAGGACTGACTGCCCTGGGGAGACTCCAGAAGTACCCCAAGATCCATGTCATCCCTGGAGAGGAATTCTCAGGTTCTGGCACCAACTCCACACAAGGTCTTAGGCTACGGCATCGACGGGAGAGGAATCCCGAGAGGCCCCCGAGCAACTCGCATGAGGACTGGCCTTTCCTGAGGCGACCAGAGTGGGTCCCTGTGGTCCCCGTCGTAATTTGAGAGCACCTGCCGCAACTCGAGAAAATCCAGGAGGTTCTCCCCTCCAGACGAGATGAGGCCTTTTTCCGCTGAGGCTTCTCGAGGCTAATCACACCTAACCTCTGGAACTTCCAAAGGGTTCTTCACACCCTTGCTGCAACTCAAGAAATTCCCAAGACATACCTGTCTCCACTTGAGAGAAAGCACAAGTGTCCCCCCACATCCAGAGGAGCCCCGTTTCCGCCTCCTAGCTCGAGAGGAGAGATCCTTTCCCTGCGTGTTCTGGAAAGAATTCCTGGCGTTCCCCTCCCGTCTCAAGAGGAGAATCTCTCCACAGCAAAGGCGAGAGGAACTCCAGGGTCGTGCCACCATTCCCAGAGTCTCGCAGATGTCTCAGTCCATTCAGGGAAACCTGTTTTCCCTGCACTGCGTCGACTTTCAAGCCGAGGATCGACTCACACCACGGTGGCACGTGGGACAGCCCTGTGGGAAAGCCTCGTGGGAAAGCCTCGTGGAAAAGCCTTGAGCGATAGACACAGATCCCTTGATCCACGCGAAGGGAAGCGTGACACTGCTGCTACAGCTCGAGAGGAAAGCGCACGTGCAGGCCCCCACTCGAGACGAGGACTGACGCCAATGGGGAGACTCCAGAACTACCCCAAGATCCACGTCGGGACTGGAGAGGAATCCTCAGGTTTCGGCACTGACGCCACACAAGATCTTAGGCCCCGGCATCGACGGGAGAGAAATCCCGAGAGTCCCCCGAGCAACTCGCATGGGGACTGGCCTTTCCTGAAGCCAACAGAGCGGGTCCCTCAGGTCCCCGTCGTAAGTCGAGAGCACCTGCCACAACTCGAGAAAATCCAGGAGGTTCTCCCTCCAGGAGAGATGAGGCCCATTTCCGCCGAGGCGTCACGAGGCTAATCAGACCTAACCTCTGGAACTTCCAAAGGGTCCTTCACACCCTTGCTGCAACTCAAGAAGTTCCCCGACATACCCGTCTCCACTCGAGAGGAAGCACGAGAGTTCCGACCACATCCAGAGGAGCTGGGTTTCCGCTTCCTAGCTCGAGAGAAGGGATCCTTTCCCTGCGTGGTGGGATAGATTTCCCGGCGTTTCCGTCGCATCTCAAGAGGAGGCGCTCTCCACAGGAAAGGCGAGAGGAACTCCAGGGTCGTGCCACCATTCCCAGAGTCCCCCAGATGTCTCAGTCCATTACAGGGAAACCTTTTTTCCCTGCACTGGGTCGACTTTCAAGACGAGGATCGACTCACACCACGGTGGCACGTGGGACAGCACTGTGGTAAAGCCTCGTGGGAAAGCCTCGTGGGAAAGCCTCCAGGGAAAGCCACAGATCCCTTGATCCACGCGAAGGGAAGAGGGACACTGCTGCTACAGCTCGGAAGGAAAGTGCACGTGCATGCCCCCACCCGAGACGAGGACTGACTCCCCTGGGGAGACTCCAGAAGTACCCCAAGATCCATATCAGCACTGGAGAGGAATCCTCAAGTTCCGGCACTGACTCCACACAAGGTCTTAGGCCCCAGCATGGACGGGAGAGGAATCCCGAGAGGCCACCGAGCAACTCTCATGGGGACTGGCCTTTCCTGAGGCCACCAGAGCGGGTCCCTGAGGTCCCCGACGTAAGGCGAGAGCACCTGCCGCAACTCGAGAACATCCAGTAGGTTCTCCCCTCCAGGCGAGATTGGGCCCATTTGTGCTGAGGCATCTTGTGGCTAATCACACCTAACATCTGGAACTTCCAAAGGGTCCTTCACACCCTTGCTGCAACTCAAGAAGTTCCCCGACATACCCGTCTCCACTCGAGAGGAAGCACGAGAGTTCCGCCCACATCCAGTGGAGACCCGTTTCCGCCTCTTAGCACGAGAGGAGGGATCCTTTCCCTGCGTGGTGGGGAAAGAATTCCCGCGTTCCCGTCGCATCTCAAGAGAAGGCGCTCTCCACAGGAAAGGCGAGAGGAACTCCAGGATCGTGCCACCATTCCCAGAGTCCCCCAGATGTCTCAGTCCATTCCAGGGAAACCTGTTTTCCCTGCACTGCCTCGACTTTCAAGCCGAGGATCGACTCACACCACGGTGGTACGTGGGACAGCCCTGTGGGAAACGCTCGTGGGAAAGCCTCGTGGGAAAGCCTCGTGGGAAAGCCTCGTGGGAAAGCCACAGATCCCTTGATCTGCCGCGAATGGAAGCGGGACACTGCTGCTACAGCTTTGGAGGAAAGCGCACGTGCATGCCCCCACTCGAGATGAGGACTGATTCCCCTGGGGAGACTCCAGAAGTCCCCCAAGATCCATGTCAGCACTGGAGAGGAATCCTCAGGTTGCGGCACTGACTCCACACAAGGTCTTAGGCCCCAGCATCGCCGGGAGAGGAATCCCGAGAGGCCCCCTTGTAAACTCGCATGGGGACTGGCCTTTCCTGAGGCCACCAGAGCGGGTCCCTGAGGTCCCCCGTCGTAACTCGAGAGCACCTGCCGCAACTGGGTAAAATCCAGGAGGTTCTCCCCTCCAGGCGAGATGAGGCCCATTTCCCCTGAGGCCTATATGCTGTATGTAATTTCCACTGATATTTAGAGCTTCACATACCTGTTAATTAACGTGGCTACAAAAACAGGGCCATTGTCGGATTCTATACTGGTTGGAAACCCAAGTCTTGGAATTATTTCTCAAATCAGCGAGCTACTTCATTTTCTTTTTCAGATCAGGTAGGGAAGGCCTCTGCCCAACCGGAGAAGGTACCTACTATTCTAGTAAGTCATGATAACAGGTGACTGCCTTTGCTTCCCCGAAGGACACTCGCTTTCCCCTGCATCCTGAGAACTCCACGTCTCAGCCAGTTTGGAAAAGCGCTTCTTGGAGGTCATTATTCAGGGGCAACTTCCCCTGGAGCCCAGGGCCATAGGGAGCGGCTCCACACTCCCAGGGAAAGGCAGAGCCACAGCCACACATCTGTCCCATCCCCTTTGCTCTGTAGGAGAGCTCTAGTGAGCCTAGGTCTGTCAGGAAAATTCTTGGCTCCTATGGGGACACATTCTATGTGTGAAACTGCATCCAGAACCTAGGGGCCACAGGGCGCCTGTTTCTCTCGGGGGCAGAGGGGTGGGGGCCTGAAGCAGTGCGGCCGAGCAACAGCTTCCACATCCATCCAATTGCTCTTTTCTTACCTCTGATAGAACTAGCTTTGTTCCAGCCTTTGGCAATTTGGAGGCAAGCGGGCCCCACTTCCTCCCCAAGGAGGCATGGGACCTACTTTGAGTGGAAAGGCCCCTCACGGAGCTGAACCCAGGAAGGCACCCAGTCATGTCTGACACATTCCTGCATCCTGCTTCTTCATGAGCAATACCGCTATAAGCTAGGAATGTCTTTCCAAGGCTCAGAAAGGACAGGGGAGATGCATGGTGCTGCCTCTGGAATTTCGGTCCTCTGAGCAGACCTGGAGGTCTCCCCTTGAAGGAGCTAACCAGTTTCTTCCAAATACAGGCTTGCAAACACACACTGGGTGGCTGCCTCTTCTTCCCTGAAGGACGATCACTTTCCCCGCATCCTGTGAACTCTGCATCCCAGCCTGCTGGAAAAGCGCTTCTTGGAGGTCATTTTTCAGGGACAATTTTCCCTGGAGCCTGGGGCCATAGGGAGGGCCCATGCTCGCTGTGAAAGGCAGAGTCACATCCACAGTCTGTTCTACCCCTTTTGGCCTGTAGGAGAGCTCTAGTGAGCCTAGGTCTGTCAGGAAAATTCTTGGCTCCTATGGGGGACACACCCTGTGTGTTAACCTGCATATCGGACCTAGGGGCCACAGGGCGCCTGTTCCTCTCGGGGGGGACCCTGAAGTGGTGCGGCCCAGCAACAGCCTGAACATCCATCGATTGCTCTTTTCTTCCTTCTGATAGAGCTAGTTTTGCTTCTCGCTTTGGCATTTCGGAAGCCAGGGGAGCCCCACCGCTGTTGTCCTGGGGTCTATTGGAGGTACCGGGTCTATTGACCCCAGCATGGCACCCGACCCCCTCAGACACACTCCCGCAGCCTCCTTCCCCATGGGCAGGACTGTTCTGACCTAGGAATGTGTTCCCAAGGCTCAGAAAATGCAGGGAGACACACGGCCCTGACTCTGGAACTGAGGCCGTTG
>NW_017192100.1:0-10457 GCF_001704415.2 Capra hircus
GGAGGCGCTCTCCACAGGAAAGGCGAGAGGAACTCCAGGTTCTGCCCATTCCCAAAGTCCCCAATGTCTCAGTCCATTCCAGGGAAACCTGTTTTCCCTGCACTGCCTCGACTTTCAAGCGAGGATCGACTCACACCACGGTGCACGTGGGACAGCCCTGTGGGAAAGCCTCGTGGGAAAGCCTCGAGGGAAAGACACAGATCCCTTGATCCACGCGAAGGAAGCGTGACACTGCTGCTACAGCTCGGGAGGAAAGCGCACGTGCATGCCCCACTCGAGACGAGGACTGACTGCCCTGGGGAGACTCCAGAAGTACCCCAAGATCCATGTCGGCACTGGAGAGGAATCCTCAGGTTCGGCACTGACTCCACACAAGGTCTTAGGCCCCAGCATCGACGGGAGAGGAATCCGAGAGGCCCCGAGCAACTCGCATGGGGACTGGCCTTTCCTGAGGCCACCAGCGGGTCCCTGAGTCCCGTCATAAGTCGAGAGCACCTGCCGCAACTCGAGAAAATCCAGGAGGTTCTCCCCTCCAGGCGAGCTGAGCCCATTTCCGCTGAGGTATCTCGAGGCTAATCACACCTTACCTCTGGAACTTCCAAAGGGTCCTTCACACCCTTGCTGCAACTCAAGAAGTTCCCCCGACATACCCGTCTCCACTCAAGAGGAAGCCGAGGGTCCCGCCCATATCCAGAGGGCCCCGTTTCCGCCTGCTAGCTCGAGAGGAGGATCCTTTCCCTGCGTGGTCGGGAAAGAATTCCCGGTTTCCCGTCTCATCTCAAGAGGAGGCGCTCTCCACAGGAAAGGCGAGAGGAACTCCAGTCGGCCCCATTCCCAGAGTCCCCCAGATGTTCAGTCCATTCCAGGGAAACCTGTTTTCCCTGCACTGCGTCGACTTTCAAGCCGAGGATCGACTCACACCACGGTGGCACGTGGACAGCCCTGTGGGAAAGCCTCAGCTCGTGGGAAAGCCTCGAGGGAAGCACAGATCCTTGATCCACGCGAAGGGAAGCGTGACACTGCTGCTACAGCTCGGGAGGAAAGCGCACGTGCATGCCCACTGACGAGACGAGGACTGACCCTGGGGAGACTCCAGAAGTACCCCAAGATCCATGTCTGCACTGGAGAGGAATCCTCAGGTTCGGCACTGACTCCACACAAGGTCTTAGGCCCCAGCATCGACGGGAGAGAATCCCGAGAGGCCCCCGAGCAACTCGCATGGGGACTGGCCTTTCCTGAGGCCACCAGAGGGGTCCCTGAGTCCCCGTCGTAAGTCGAGAGCACCTGCCGCAACTCGAGAAAATCCAGGAGGTTCTCCCCTCCAGGCGAGATGAGGCCCATTTCTCTGATCTCGAGGCTAATCACACCTAACTCTGGAACTTCCAAAGGTCCTTCACACCCTTGCTGCAACTCAAGAAGTTCCCCGACATACCCATCTCCACTCGAGAGGAAGCAGAGAGTCCCGCCCACATCCAGAGGAGCCCCGTTTCCGCCTCCTAGCTCGAGAGGGGGGATCCTTTCCCTGCGTGGTCGGGAAAGAATTCCGGCGTTCCCGTTGCATCTCAAGAGGAGGCGCTCTCCACAGGAAAGGCGAGAGGAACTCCAGGGTCGTGCCACCATTCCCAGAGTCCCCAGATGTCTCAGTCCATTCCAGGGAAACCTGTTTTCCCTGCACTGCCTCGACTTTCAAGCCGAGGATCGACTCACACGGTGGCACCTGGGACAGCCCTGTGGGAAAGCCTCGTGGAAAAGCCTCGAGGGAAAGACACAGATCCTTGATCCACGCGAAGGGGAGCACGACACTGCTGCTACAGCTCGGGAGGAAAGCGCACGTGCATGCCCCACTCGAGACGAGGACTGACTGCCCTGGGGAGACTCCAGAAGTACCCAAGATCCATGTTTGCACTGGAGAGGAATCCTCAGGTTCCGGCACTGACTCCACACAAGGTCTTAGGCCCCGCATCGACGGGAGAGGAATCCGAGAGGCCCCGAGCAACTCGCATGGGACTGGCCTTTCCTGAGGCCACCAGAGCGGGTCCCTGAGTCCCGTCGTAAGTCGAGAGCACCTGCCGCAACTCGAGAAAATCCAGGAGGTTCTCCCCTCCAGGCGAGATGAGGCCCATTTCCGCTGAGGCATCTAGCTAATCACATCTAACTCTGGAACTTCCAAAGGGTCCTTCACACCCTTGCTGCAACTCAAGAAGTTCCCCGACATACCCGTCTCCACTCGAGAGGAAGCACGAGAGTCCCGCCACATCCAGAGGAGCCCCGTTTCCCTCCTAGCTCGAGAGGAGGGATCCTTTCCCTGCGTGGTCGGGAAGAATTCCCGGCGTTCCCGTCGCATCTCAAGAGGAGGCGCTCTCCACAGGAAAGGCGAGAGGAACTCCAGGTCGTGCCACCATTCCAGAGTCCCCCAGATGTCTCAGTCCATTCCAGGGAAACCTGTTTTCCCTGCACTGCCTCGACTTTCAAGCCGAGGATCGACTCACACACGGTGGCACGTGGGACAGCCCTGCGGGAAATCCTTGGAAAGTGTGGGAAAGCCTCGAGGAAAAACCACAGATCCTTGATCCAAGCGAAGGGAAGCGTGACACTGCTGCTTCAGCTCGGGAGGAAAGCGCACGTGCATGCCCCCACCTGAGACGACAGTGACTCCCTGGGGAGACTCCAGAAATACCAAGATCCATTTCTGCACTGGAGAGGAATCCTCAGGTTCCGGCAGCATCTCACACAAGATCTTAGGCGCGGCATCGACGGGAGAGGAAACCCGAGAGGCCCCGAGCAACTCGCATGGGGACTGGCCTTTCCTGAGGCCACCAGAGCGGGTCCCTGAGGTTCCCGTCGTAAGTCGAGAGCACCTGCCGCAACTCGAGAAAATCCAGGAGGTTCTCCCCTCCAGGCGAGATGAGGCCCATTTCCGCTGAGGCATCTAAGGCTAATCACATCCTAACATCTGGAACTTCCAAAGGGGTCCTTCACACCCTTGCTGCAACTCAAGAAAGTTCCCCGACATACCCGTCTCCACTCGAGAGGAAGCACGAGAGTGCCGCCCACATCCAGAGGAGCCCCGTTTCCGCCTCCTAGCTCGAGAGGAGGGATCCTTTCCCTGCGTGGTCGGGAAAGAATTCCCGGCATTCCCGTCACATCTCAAGAGGAGGCGCTCTTCACAGGAAAGGCGAGAGGAACTCCAGGGTCGTGCCATATTCCCAAAGTCCCCCAGATGTCTCAGTCCATTCCAGGGAAACCTGTTTTCCCTGCACTGCCTCGACTTTCAAGCCGAGGATCGACTCACACAACGGTGGCACGTGGGACATCCCTGTGGGCAAACCTCGTGGGAAAGCCTCGTGGGAAAGCCTCGAGGGAAAGACACAGATCCCTTGATCCACGAAAAGGGAAGCGTGACACTGCTGCTACAGCTCGGAGGAAAGCGCACGTGCATGCCCCTCTCGAGACGAGGACTTACGCCTCTGGGGAGACAACAGAAGTCCCCGAAGATCCATGTCGGCACTGGAGAGGAATCCTCAGGTTCCGGCACTGGACTCCACACAAGGTCTTAGGCCCCGGCATCGACAGGAGAGGAATCCCGAGAGCCCCCGAGTAACTCGCATGGGGACTGGCCTTTCCTGAGGCCACCAGAATGGGTCCCTGAGGTCCCCGTTGTAAGTCGAGAGCACCTGCCGCAACTCGAGAAAATCCAGGAGGTTCTCCCCCTCCAGGCGACATGAGGCCCATTTCCGCTGAGGTATCTCTAGGCTAATCACACCTTACCTCTGGAACTTCCAAAGGGCCCTTCACACCCTTGCTGGCAACTCAAGAAGTTCCCCGACATACCCGTTTCTACTCGAGAGGAAGCACGAGAGTTCCCCGCACATCCAGAGGAGCCCCATTTCCTCCTCCTAGCTCGAGAGGAGGGATCCTATACCTGCGTGGTCGGGAAAGAATTCCCGGTGTTCCCGTCGCATCTCAAATGGAGGCGCTCTCCCACAGGAAAGGCGAGAGGAACTCCAGGGTCGTGCCATATTCCCAAAGTCCCCCAGATGTCTCAGTCCATTCCAGGGAAACCTGTTTTCCCTGCACTGCTTCGACTTTCAAGCCACGGATTCGACTCACACAACGGTGGCACGTGGGACATCCCTGTGGGAAAGCCTCGTGGGAAAGCCTCGAGGGAAAGACACAGATCCCTTGATCCACGTGAAGGGAAGCGTGACACTGCTGCTACAGCTCGAGAGGAAAGCGCAAGTGCATAGCCCCACTCGAGATGAGGACTGACTCCCCTGGGGAGACTCCAGAAGTACCCCAAGATCCATGTCAGCACTGGAGAGGAATGCTCAGGTTCCGGCACCGACTCCACACAAGGTCTTAGACCCCGAGAATCTACGGGAGAGGAATCCCGAGAGGCCCCAGAGCAATTCGCATGGGGACTGGCCTTTCCTGAGGCCACCAGAGCGGGTCCCTGAGGTCCCCATCGTAAGTCGAGAGCACCTGACACAACTCGAGAAAATCCAGGAGGTTCTCCAATCCAGGCGAGATGAGGCCCATTTCCTCTGAGGCAACAAGGGGGTAATCACACTTAAACTCTGGAACTTCCAAAGGGTCCTTCACACCCTTGCTGCAACTCAAGAAGTTCCCAGACATACCCGTCTCCACTCAAGAGGATCCCAAGGGTCCCGCCCATATCCAGAGTGGCCCCGATTCCGCCTGCTAGCTCGAGAGGAGGTATCCTTTCCCTGCGTGGTCGGGAAAGTATTCCTAGCGTTCCCGTCTCATCTCAAGTGTAGGCGCTCTCCACAGGAAAGGCGAGAGGATCTCCAGTCTCAAGCCCCATTCCCAAAGTCCCCTGGATGTCTCAGTCCATTCCAGGGAAACCTGTTTTCCCTGCACTGCCTCGACTTTCAATCCGAGGATCGACTCACACCACGGTGACACGTGGGACAGCCCTGTGGGAAAGCCTCGTGGGAAAGCCTCGAGGGAAAGACACAGATCCCTTGATCCACGCGAAGGGAAGCGCGACACTGCTGCTACAGCTCGGGAGGAAATCGCACGTGCATGCCCCACTCGAGACGAGGACTGACTGCCCTGGGGAGAATCCAGAAGTACCCCAAGATCCATGTCGGCACTGGAGAGGAATTCTCAGGTTCTGGCACTGAGTCCACACCATGTCTTAGGACCCAGCATCGACGGGGAGAGGAATCCCGATAGACCCCCGAGCAACTCGCAAGGGGACTGGCCTTTCCTGAGGCCACCACACCGGGTCCCTGAGTTCCCCGTCATAAGTCGAGAGCACCAGCCGCAACTCGAGAAAATCCAGGAGGTTCTCCCCTCCAGGCGAGCTGAGACCTATTTCCGCTGAGGTATCTCGAGGCTAATCACACCTTACCTCTGGAACTTCCAAAGGGTCCGTCACTTCCTTGCTGCAACTCAAGAAGTTCCCCGACATACCCGTCTCCACTCAAGAGGAACCCGAGGGTCCCGCCCATATCCAGAGAGGCCCCGTTTCCGCCTGCTAGCTCGAGAGGAGGCATCCTTTCCCTGCGTGGTCGGGAAAGAATTCCTAGCGTTCCCGTCTCATCTCAAGAGTAGGCGCTCTCCACAGGAAAGGCGAGAGGAACTCCAGTATCAGGCCCCATTCCCAGAGTCCCCCAGATGTTTCAGTCCATTCCAGGGAAACCTGTTTTCCCTGCACTGCGTCGACTTTCAAGCCGAGGATGGACTCACACCGCGATGGCACGTTGGACAGCCCTGTGGGAAAGCCTCGTGGGAAAGCCTCGTGGGAAAGCCTCGAGGGAAAGCCACAGATCCCTTGATCCACGCTGTAGGGAAGAGTGACACTGCTG
This sequence comes from Capra hircus, assembly GCF_001704415.2. Taxonomy (NCBI): domain Eukaryota; kingdom Metazoa; phylum Chordata; class Mammalia; order Artiodactyla; family Bovidae; genus Capra; species Capra hircus. The sequence goes on from NW_017192100.1 coordinate 5,835, forward strand.
CTACAGCTCGGGAGAAAAGCGCACGTGCATGCACCCAAACGAGACGAGGACTGACTGCCCTGGGGAGACTCCAGAAGTACCCTAAGATCCATGTCTGCACTGGAGAGAAATCCTCAGGTTCCGGCACTGAGTCCACAGCAGGTCTTAGGCCCCAGCATGGACGGGAGAAGAATCCCGAGAGGCCCTCGAGCAACTCGCATGGGGACTGGCCTTTCCTGAGGCCACGAGAGCGGGTCCCTGAAGTCCCCATCGTAAGTCGAGAGCACCTGCCGCAACTCGAGAAAATTCAGGAGGTTCTCCCCTCCAGGCTAGATGAGGCCCATTTCCGCTGAGGCGTCTCGAGGCTAATCACACCTAACCTCTGGAACTTCCAAAGGGTCCTTCACACCCTTGCTGCAACTCAAGAAGTTCCCCGACATACCCGTCTCCACTCGAGAGGAAGCACGAGAGTCCCGCCCACATCCAGAGGAGCCCCGTTTCCGCCTCCTAGCTCGAGAGGAGGGATCCTTTCCCTGCGTGCTCGGGAAAAATTTCCTGGTGTTCCCGTCGCATCTCAAGAGGAGGCGCTCTCCATAGGAAAGGCGAGAGGAACTCCAGGGTCGTGCCACCATTCCCAGAGTCCCCTAGATATCTCAGTCCATTCCAGGGAAACCTGTTTTCCCTGCACTGCCTCGACTTTCAAGCTGAGGATCGACTCACACCACGGTGGCACGTGGGACAGCCCTGTGGGAAACCCTCGTGGGAAAGCCTCGTGGGAAAGCCTCAAGGGAATGCCACAGATCCCTGTTTCCACGCGAAGGGAAGCGTTACAGTGCTGCTACAGCTCGGGAGGAAAGTGCACTTGCATGCCCAACTCGAGACGAGGGCTGACTCCCCTGGGGAGACTCCAAAAGTAGCCCAAGATCCATGTCAGCACTGGAGAGGAATCCTCAGGTTCTGGCACCGACTCCACACAAGGTCTTAGGCCCTGGCATCGACGGGAGAGGAATCCCGAAAGGCCCCCGAGTAACTCGCAAGGAAATGGCCTTTCCCGAGGCCACCAGAGCGCGTCCCTGAGGTCCCCGTCGTAAGTCTAGTGCACCTGCCACAACTCGAGAAAATCCAGGAGGTTCTCCCTTCCAGGCGAGATGAGGCCCATTTCCGCTGAGGCGTCCTGAGGCTAATCACACCAGACCTCTGGAACTTCCAAAGGGTCTTTCACACCCTTGCTGCAACTCAAGAAGTTCCCCGATATACCCGTCTCCACTCGAGAGGAAGCACGAGAGTCCCGACCACATCCAGAGGAGCCCCGTTTCCACCTCCTAGCTCGAGAGGAGGGATCCTTTCCCTGCGTGCTCGGGAAAGAATTCCCGGCGTTCCCGTCGCATCTCAAGAGGAGGCGCTCTCCACAGGAAAGGCGAGAAGAACTCCAGGGCCATGCCACCATTCTCAGAGTCCCCCAGATGTTTCAGTCCATTCCAGGGAAACCTGTTTTCCCTGCACTGTTTTGACTTTCAAGCCGAGGATCGACTCACACCATGGTGGCACGTGGGACAGCCCTGTGGAAAAGCCTCGTGGGAAACCTCGTGGGAAAGCCTCGAGGGAATGCCACAGATCCCTTGTTCCACGCGAAGGGAAGCGTGACACTGCTGCTTCAGCTCGGGAGGAAAGCGCACGTGCATGCCCCCACCCGAGACGAGGACTGACTCCCCTGGGAGATACCAGAAGTACCCCAAGATCCATGTCAGCACTGGAGAGGAATCCTCAGGTTCCGGCACCGACTCCACTCAAGGTCTTAGGCCCCAGCATCGTCGGGAGAGGAATCCTGAGAGGCCCCCAAGCAACTCACATGTGGACTGGCCTTTTCTGAGGCCACCAGAACAGGTCCCTGATGTCCCCGTGGTAAGTTTAGAGCACCTGCTGCAACTAGAGAAAATCCAGGAGGTTCTCCCCTCCAGGCGAAATGAGGCCCATTTCCCCTGAGGCATCTCGAAGCTAATCACACCTAACCTCTGAAACTTCCAAAGGGTCCTTCACACCCTTGCTGCAACTCAAGAAGTTCCCCTACATACCCAACTCCACCCGAGAGGAAACACGAGAGTCCCGCCCCACATACAGAGGAGCCCCGTTTCCGCCTCCTAGTTTGAGAGGAGGGATCCTTTCCCTGCGTGTTCGGGAAAGAATTCCCGGCGTACCCGTAGCATCTCAAGAGGAGGTGCTCTCCACAGGAAAGGCGAGAAGAACTCCAGGATCGTGCTACGATTCCTAAAGTCCCTAGAGGTCTCAGTCCATTCCAGGGAAACCTGTTTTCCCTGCACTGCCTCGACTTTCAAGCCGAGGATCAACTCACACCACGGTGGCACGTGGGACAGCCCTGTGGGAAAGCCTCGTGGGAAAGCCTCTTGGAAAGCCTCGAGGGAAAGCCACAGATCCCTTTATTCACGTGAAGGGAAGCGCGACACAGCTGCTACAGCTCGGGAGAAATGTGCACCTGCATGCCCCCACTCGAGTAGTGGACTGACTGCCCTGGGGAGACTCCAGAAGTACCCCAAGATCCATGTCAGCACTGGAGAGGAATCCTCACGTTCCGGCACCCACTCCACACAAGATCTTAGGCCCCGGCATCGAAGGGAGAAGAATCCCGAGAGGCCCCCGAGCAACTCGCATGGGGACTGGCCTTTACTGAGGCTACCAGAGCGGGTCCCTGAGGTCCCCGTCGTAAGTCGAGAGCACCTGCCGCAACTCGAGAAAATCCAGGAGGTTCTCCCCTCCAGGCGAGATGAGGCTCATTCCGCTGAGGCGTCTTGAGGCTAATCATACCTAACCTCTGGAACTTCCAAAGGGTCTTTCACACCCTTGCTGCAACTCAAGACGTTCCCCGACATACCCGTCTCCAATCGAGAGGAAGCACGAGAATCTCACCCACATCCACAGTAGCCCCATTTCCGCCTCCTAGCTCGAGAGGAGGATCCATTCCCTGCGTGCTCGGGAAAGAATTCAGGGCGTTTCCGTCGCATCTCAAGAGGAGGCGCTCTCCACAGGCAAGGCGAGAGGAACTCCAGGGTCCTACCACCATTCCCAGAGTCCCCCAGATGTCTCCGTCCATTCCAGGGAAACCTGTTTTCCCTGCACTGCCTCGACTTTCAAGCCGAGGATCGACTCACACCACGGTGGAACGTGGGACAGCCTGTGGGAAAGCCTTGTGGGAAAGCCTCGTGGGACCGCCCTTTTGGGAAAGCCTCGTGGGAAAGACTCGTGGGAAAGCCACGAGGGAAAGCCACAGATCCCTTGATCCACGCGAAGGGAAGCACGACACTGCTGCTAGAGCTCGGGAGGAAAGCACACGTGCATGCCCCCACTCGAGACGAGGACTGACTACCCTGGGGAGACACCAGAAGTACCCCAAGATCCATGTCTGCACTGGAGAGGAATCCTCAGGTTCTGGCACCGATTCCACACAAGATCTTTGGCCCGGCATCGACGGGAGAGGAATCCCGAGAGGCCTGCGAGCTACTCGCTTGGGGACTGGCCTTTCCTGAGGCCACCAGAGCGGGTCCCTGAGGTCCCTGTCGTAAGTCGAGAGCACCTGCCGCAACTCGAGAACGTCCAGGCGGTTCTCCCCTCCAGGCGAAATGAGGCACATTTCCGCTAAGGCGTCTCGAGGCTAATCACACCTAAACTCTGGAATTTCCAAAGGGTACTTCACACCCTTGCTGCAACTCAAGAAGATCCCCGACATACCCATCTCCACTCGAGAGGAAGCACGAGAGTCCCGCCCACATCCAGAGGAGCCCCGTTTCTGCCTCCTAGCTCGAGAGGAGGGATCCTTTCCCTGCGTGGTGGGGGAAAGAATTCCCGGTGTTCCCGACGCATCTTAAGAGGAGGCGCTCTCCACAGGAAAGGCGAGAGGAACTCCAGGGTCGTGAAGCATTCTCAGAGTCCCCCAGATGTCTCAGTCCATTCCAGGGAATCCTGTTTTCCCTGCACTGCCTCGACTTTCAAGCCGAGGATCTACTCACACCACGGTGGCACGTAGGACAGCCCTGTGGGAAATACTCGTGGGAAAGCCTCGTGGGAAAGCCTAGAGGGAAATCCACAGATACCTTGATCCAGGCGAATGGAAGCGCGACACTGCTGCTACAGCTCGGGAGGAAAGCTCACGTGAATACCCCCACTCGAAACGAGGACTGACTCCCCTGGGGAGCCCAGAAGTACCCCAAGATCCATGTCAGCACTGGGGAGGAATCCTCAGGTTCCGGGACCGACTCCACACAAGATCTTAGGCCCCGGCATCGAAGGGAGAAGAATCCTGAGAGGCCCCGAGCAACTCGCATGGGGACTGGCCTTTCCTGAGGCCACCAGAGCGGGTCCCTGAGGTCCCCGTCGTAAGTCGAGAGAACCTGCCGCACTCGAGAAAATCCAGGAGGTTCTCCCTCCAGGCGAGATGAGGCCCATTTCCGCTGAGGCGTCTCGAGGCTATTCACACCTAACCTCTGGCACTTCCAAGGGTCCTTCACACCCTTGCTGCAACTCAAGAAGTTCCCCGACATACACGTCTCCACTCGACAGGAAGAACGAGAGTTCCACCCACATCCAGAGGAGCCCAGTTTCCCCCTCGAGCTCAAGAGGAGGGATCCTTTCCTG
>NW_017192101.1:0-10456 GCF_001704415.2 Capra hircus
AGTGCAGGGAAATACAGGTTTCCCTGGAATGGACTGAGACATCTGGGGGACTCCTGAAATAGTGGCACGACTCTTGGCGTTTCTCTCGCCTTTTTCTGTGGAGAGCGCCTCCTCTTGTGATGCGACCGGAACGACGGGAATTCTTTCCCCACCACGCGGAAATGATCCTCCTGGGTATGAGGCGGAAAACGGGCTCCTTTGGATGTGGGCGGGACTCTCGTGCTTGCTCTCGAGTGGAGACGGGTGAGTCAGGGAAATTCTAGAGTTGCAGCAAGGGTGTGCGGACCCTTTGGAATCTCCAGAGGTTAGGTGTGATTAGCCTCGAGACGCCTCAGCAGAAATGGCCCTCATCTCGCCTGGGGGGGAGAAACTCCTGGATTTTCTCGAGTTGCGGCAGGTGCTCTCGACTCACGACCGGACATCAGGGACCTGCTCTGGTGGCCTCAGGAAAGGACAGTCCCCATGCGAGTTGCTCGGGGCCTCTCGGGATTCCTCTCCCGTCGATGTCGGGCCTAATACCTTGTGTGATGTCGGTGCGGGAACTTGAGGATTCCTCTCAGTGCTGACATGGATCTTGGGGTACTTCTGGAGTCTCCCCAAGGGAGTCAGTCCTTGTCTCGAGTAGGGGCATGCACGTGCGCTTTCCTCCTGAGCTGTAGCAGCAGTGTCACGCTAACCTTCACCTGGATCAAGGGATCTGTGGCTTTCCCTCGAGGCTTTCCCACGAGGCTTTCCCACGAGGCTTTCCAAGAGGTTTTCCCACAGGGATGTCCACGTGCCACCGTGGTGTGAGTCGATCCTCGCTTGAATGTCGAGGAAGTGCGGGGAAAACAGGTTTCCGTGGAATGGGCTGAGACATCTGGCGGACTCTGGGAATGGTGGCACGACCCTGGAGTTCCTCTCGCCTTTCCTGTGGAGAGCGCCTCCTCTTGAGATGCGCCGGGAACACCGGGAATTCTTTCCCGACCACGAAAGGAAAGGATCCCTCTATCGAGCTAGGAGGAGGAAACAGGGCTCCTCTGGATGTGGGCGGGACTCTCCTGCTTCCTCTCAAGTGGAGACGGGTATGTTGGGGATCTTCTTGAGTGACAGCAAGCGTTGAAAGACCCTTTGGACGTTCCAGAGTTTAGGTGTGATTAGCCTTGAGACACCTCAGCGGAAATGGGCCTCATCTCGCCAGGAAGGGAGAACCTCCCCGATTTTCTCAAGTTGCGTCAGGTGCTCTGAACTTACCCGGGGAACTCAGGGACCCGCTCCTGGTGGCCTCAGGAAAGGCCAGTCCCCATGCGAGTTGCTCGGGGACCTCTCGGGATTCCTCTCCCGTCGATGCCGGGGCCTAAGACCTTGTGTGGAGTCCGTCCCGGAAGCTGAGGATTCCTCTCCAGTGCTGACATGGATCTTGGGTACTTCTGGATTCTGCTCCCAGGGCTGTCAGTCCTTGTCTCGAGTGGGGGCATGCACGTGCGCTTTCCTCCCGAGGTGCAGCAGCAGTGTCACGCTTTCCCTTCGCGTGGATCAAGGTATCTGTGGCTTTCCCTCGAGGCTTTCCCACCGAGGCTTTCCCACAGGGCTGTCCCACGTGCCACCGAGGTGTGAGTCGAGCCACGGCTTGAAAGTCGAGGCAGTGCGGGGAAAACAGGTTTCCCTGGAAAGGACTGAAGCCATCTGGGGGACTCCTGGAATGTTGGCACGACCCTGGAGTTCCTCTCGCCTTTCCTGTGGGAGAGCGCCTCCTCTTGACATGCGACGGGAACGCCGGGAATTCTTTCCCGACCACTCAGGGAAAGATCCCTCCTCTCGATCTATGAGGCGGAAACGGGGCTCCTTCTGGATGTGGGCGGGACTCTCGTTCTTCCTCTCGAGTGGAGACGGGAATGTCGGGGAAATTCCTCAGTTGCAGCAAGGGTGTGAAGGACCCTTTGGAAATTCAAGAGGTTAGGTGTGATTAGCCTTGAGAAACATCAGCGGAAATGGGCCTCATCTCGCCTGGAGGGGAGGAACCTCCTGGATTTTCTCGAGTTGCGGCAGGTTATCTCGTCTTACGACGGGGACCTCAGGGACCCGCTCTGGTGGCCTCAGGAAAGGCCAGTCCCCATGCGAGTTGCTCGGGGCCTCTCGGGATTCCTCTCCCGTCGATGCCGGGGCCTAAGACCTAGTGTGGAGTCGGTGCCGGAAACATGAGGTTTCCTCTGCCAGTGCTGACATGGATCTTGGGGTAACTTCTGGAGTCTCCCCAGTGGAGTCAGTCCTCGTCTCAGAGTGGGGGCATGCACGTGCTGCTTTCCCTCCCGAGCTGTAGCAGCAGTGTCTACGCTTCCCTTCCCGTGAATCAAAGGGATCTGTGGACTTTCCCTCGAGGCTTTCCCACGAGGCTTGTCCCACTGAGGCTTCCGGGCTTGTCCACGTGCCACCGTTGGTGTCAGTCGATCCTCGGCTTGAAAGTCGAGTTCCAGTGCAGGGAAAATAGGTTTTCCCTGGAATGGACTGAGACATCTGGGGGACTCTGGGAATGGTGGCACGACCCTGGAGTTCCTCTCGCCTTTTCCTTGTGGAGAGCACCTCCTCTTGAGATGCGACGGGAATGCCGGGAACTTTTTCCGACCATGCAGGGAAGGATCCCTCTCTCGAGCTATCGAGGCGGAAACGGGGCTCCTCTGGATGTGGGCGGACTCTCGTGCTTCCTCTCGAGATGGAGAGCGGGTATGTCGGGAACTTCTTGAGTTGCAGCAAGGGATGTGAAGGACCCTTTTGGAAGTTCCAGAGTTTAGGTTGATTAGCCTCGAGACCCTCATCGGAAATGGGCCTCATCTCGCCAGAAGAGGAGAATCTCCTGGATTTTCTCGAGTTGCAGCAGATGCTCTCGACTTACGACGGGGACATCAGGGACCCGTTATAGTGGCCTCACGAAAGGCCAGTCCCCATGCGAGTTGCTCATGGGCCTCTCGGGATTCCTCTCCCGTCGATGCCGAGACCTAAGATCTTGTGTGGAGTCTGTGCCAAAACCAGAGGATTCCTCTCCATTGCTGACGTTTATCTTGGGGTACTTCTGGAGTCTCCCCAGGGGAGTCAGTCCTCGTCTCGAGTGGGGGCATGCACGTGCGCTTTCCTCCGAGCTGTAGCAGCAGTGTTGAGCTTCCCTTCGCGAGGATCAAGGGATCTGTGGCTTTCCCTCGAGGCTTTCCACGACGCTTTCCCACGACGCTTTCCCACCAGGTTTTCCAACGAGGCTTTCCCACAGTGATGTCCCACGTGCCACCGTGGTGTCAGTCGATCCTCGGTTTGAAAGTCGAGGCAGTGCCGGGAAACAGGCTTCCCTGGAATGCACTGAGACATCTGGGGGACTCTAGGAATGGTGGCACGACCCTGGAGTTCCTCTAGCCTTTCCTGTGGAGAGCGCCTCCTCTTGAGATGCGACGGACGCCGGGAATTCTTTCCCGACGACGTAGGGAAAGGATCCCTCTTCTCGAGCTAGGAGACAGAAACGGGGCTCATCTGGATGTGGCCGGGACTCTCGTGCTTCCTCTTGAGTGGAGACGGGTAGGTCGGGGAACTTCTTGAGTTGAAGCAAGGCTGTGAAAGACCCTTTGGAAGTTCCAGAGGTTAGGTGTGATTAGCCTCGAGTCGCCTCAACGGAAATGGCCCTCATCTCGCCTGGAGGGGACAACCTCCTGGATTTTCTCGACTTGCGGCAGGTGCTCTCGACTTACGACGGGGACCACAGGGACGCCCTCTGGAGGCCTCAGGAAAGGCCCAGTCCCCATGTGAGTTGCTCGGGAGCCTTTCGGGATTTCTCTCCCGTCGATGCCAGGGGCCTAAGACCTTGTGTGGAGTCGTTGCCGAATCCTGAGGATTCCTCTCCAGTACTGACATGGATGTTGGGGTACTTCTGGAGTCTCCCCAGGGGAGTCAGTCTTCGTCCTGAGTGGGGGAATGCACGTGCGCTTTCCTCCCGAGCTGCAGCAGCAGTATCACGCTTCCCTTCGCGTGGATCAAGGGATCTGTGGCTTTCCATCAAGGCTTTCCCAAGAGGCTTTTCCAACGAGGCTTTCCCAGAGGGTTGTCCCACGTGCCACCGGAGGTGTGAGTCGATCCTCCGCTTGAAAGTCAAACAGTGCAGGGAAAACAGGTTTCCCTGGAATGGAATGAGACATCTGGTGGACTCAGGGAATGGTGGCACGGACCCTGGAATTCCTCTCGCCTTTCCTGTGGAGAGCGCCTCCTCCTTAGATGAGACGGGAATGCCGGGAATTCTTTCCTGACCACGCAGGGAAAGGATCCCTCCTCTCGAGCTAGGAGGGCGTAATCGGGGCTCCTCTGGATGTGGGCGGGATTCTCGTGCTTCCTCTGAGTGGAGACGGGTATATCGGGGAACTTATTTCATTGCAGCTAAGGATGTGAAGGACCGTTTGGAAGTTCCAGAGGTTAGGTGTGATTAGCCTCGACACGCCTCAGCGGAAATGGGCCTCATCTCGCTCTGGAGGCGAGAACGTCCTGGATTTTCTCGAGTTGGGGCAGGTGCTCTCGACTTACGACGGTGACCTCAGGGACCCGCTGTGGTGGCCTCAGGAAAGGCCAGTCCCCATGCGAGTTGCTCGGGGCCTCTCGGGATTCCTCTCCCGTCGATGCTGGGGCCTAAGACCTTGTGTGGACTCCAGTGCCAGAACCTGAGGATTCCTCAACAGTGCCGGCATGGATCTTGGGGTACTTCTAGAGCCTCCCCAGGGGAGTCAGTACTCATCTCGAGAGGGGCATGCACGTGCGATTTCCTCCCGAGCTGTAGCAGCAGTGTCACGCTTCCCTTCACGAGAATCAAGGGATCTGTGTCTTTCCCTCGAGGCTTTCCCACGAGGCTTTCCCACAGGGATGTCCCACGTGCCACCGTTTTGTGAGTTGATCCTCGGCTTGAAAGTCGAGGCAGTGCAGGGAAAACAGGTTTCCCTGGAATGGACTGAGACATCAGGGGGACTTTGGTAATGGTGGCACGACCCTGGAGTTCCTCTCGCCTTTCCTGTGGAGAGCGCCTCCTCTTGAGTTGCGACGGGAACACCGGGAATTCTTTCCGGACCACGCAGGGAAAGGATCCCTCCTCTCGGGCTAGGAGGTGGATACGGGGCTCCTCTGGATGTTGGCAGGATTCTCGTGCTTCCTCTCGAGTGGAGACGGGAATGTCGGGGAACTTCTTGAGTTGCCAGCAAGGGTGTGAAGGACCCTCTGGAAGTTCCAGATTTTAGGTGTGAATAGCCTCGAGACGCCTCAGCGTAAATGGGCCTCATCTCTCCTGGTGGGGAGAACCTCCTGGATTTTCTCGAGTTGCAGCAGGTGCTCTCGAATTAAGACGGGGACCTCAGGGACGCGCTCTGGTGGCCTCAGGAAAGGCCAGTCCCCATGCGAGTTGCTCGGGGGCCTCTCGGGATTCCCCTCACGTCGATGCTGGGGCCTAAGACCTTGTGTGAGTCGGTGTCGGAACCTTAGGATTCCCCTCCAGTGCTGACATGGATCTTGGCGTACTTCTGGAGTCTCCCTAGGGGAGTCAGTCCTCGTCTCGAGGGGGGCATTCACGTGCGCTTTGCTCCCGAGCTGTAGCACCAGTGTCGTGCTTCCCTTCACGTGGATCAAGGATCAGAGTCTTTCCCTCGAGGCTTTCCCACGAGGCTTTCCCACGAGGCTTTCCCACGAGGCTTTCTCACAGGCTGTCCCACGTGCCACCGTGGTGTGAGTCGATCCTCGGCTTGAATGTCGAGGCTGTGCAGGGAAAACAGGTTTCCTGGAATGGACGGAGACATCTGGGGGACTCTGGGAATGGTGGCAGACCCTGGAGTTCCTCTCGCCTTGCCTGTGGAGAGCGCCTCCTCTTTGATGCGACGGAAACGCCGGAATTCTTTCCCGAGCACGCAGGGAAAGGATCCCTCCTCTCGAGCTAGGAGGCGGATATGGGCTACTGTGGATGTGGGTGGGACTCTCGTGCTTCTCTCGAGGGGAGTCCGGTATGTCGGGGAGCTTCCTGAGTTGCAGCAAGGGTGAGAAGGACCCTTTGTAAGTTCCAGAGGTAAGGTGTGATTAGCCTCGAGACGCCTCAGCTGAAATGGGGCTCATCTCGCCTGGAGGGGGAACCTCCTGGATTTTCTCGAGTTGCGGCAGGTGCTCTCGACTTACGACGGGGACCTCAGGGACCCCTCTGGTGGCCTCAGAAAGGCCAGTCCCCATGCGAGTTGCTCGTGGGCCTTTCGGGATTCTTCTCCCTTCGATGCCGGGGCCTAAGATCTTGTGTGGAGTGGGTGCTGGAAACTGAGGATTCCTCTCCAGTGCTGACATGGATCTTGGGGTACTTCTGGAGTCTCCCCAGGGGAGTCAATCCTCGTCTCGAGTGGGGACATGCACTTGCGCTCTCCCCTCGAGCTGTAGCAGCAATGTCGCGCTTCCATTCGCGTGGATCAAGGGATCTGTGGCTTTCCCTCGAGGCTTTCCCACGAGGCTTTCCCACGAGGCTTTCCCACAGGGCTATCCCACGTGCCACCGTGGTGTGAGTCGATCCTCGTCTTGAAAGTCGATGCAGTGCAGAGAAAACAGGTTTCCCTGTAATGGACTGAGAAAACTGGCGGACTCTGGAACGGTGGCACGACCCTGGAGTTCCTCTCGCCTTTCCTGTGGAGAGCGCCTGCTCTTGAGATGCGACGGGAACGCCGGGAATTATTTCCGGAGCACGCAGGGAAAGGATCCCTCCTCTCGAAATAGGAGGCGGAAACGGGGCTCCTCTGGATGTAGGCGGGACTCTCGTGCTTCGTCTCGAGTGGAGACGGGTATGTCGGGGAACTTCTTGAGTTGCAGCAAGGCTGTGAAAGACCCGGTGGAAGTTGCAAAGTTTAGGGGTGATTAGCCTCGAGACACCTCAGCGGAAATGGGCCTCATCTCGCCTGGAGGGGAGAACCTCCTTGATTTTCTTGAGTTGCGGCAGGTGCTCTCGACTTACGACGGGGACCTCAGGACCCGCTCTGGGGGCCTCAGGAAAGGAGAGTCCCCATGCGAGATGCTCGGGGCCTACTCGGGATTCCTCTCCCGTCGATGCTGGGGCCTAAGACCTTGTGTGGGGTCAGTGCCGGAACCTGAGGATTTTTCTTCAGTGCTGACATGGATCTTGGGATATTTCTGGAGTCTCCCCAGGGGAGTCAGTCCTCGTCTCGAGTGGGGGCATGCACGTGCCGCTTTCCTCCCGAGCTGTAGCAGCAGTGTCCCGCTTCCCTTCGCATGGATCAAGGCATCTGTGGCTTTCCCTCGACGCTTTCCCACGAGGCTTTCCCACGAGGCTTTCCCACAGGGCTGTCCCACGTGCCACCGTGGTGTGAGTCGATTCCTCGGCTTGAAATCGAGGCAGTGCAGGGAAAAGAGGTTTCCCTGGAATGGACGGAGTCATCTGGTGGACTCTGGGAATGGTGGCACGACCCTGGAGTTCGTCTCTGCCTTTCCTGTGGAGAGCGTCTCCTCTTGAGATGCGTCGGAAACGCCGGGAATTCTTTCCCGACCACGCAGGGAAAGGATCCCTCCTCTCGAGGTAGGAGGCGGAAAACGGGGCTACTGTCGATGTGGGTGGGACTTCGTGCTTCCTCTTGAGTGGAGACGGTTATGTCGGGGAACTTCTTGAGTTGCAGCAAGGGTGTGAAGGACCCTTTGGAAGTTCCAGAGGTTAGGTGTGATTAACCTCGAGACGCCTCAGCGGAAATGGGCCTCATCTCGCCTGGAGGGGAGAACGTCCTAAATGTTTTCGAGTTGCAGCAGGTGCTCTCGAGTTCTGACGGGGACCTCAGGGACCCGCTCTGGTGGCCTCAGGAAAGGCCAGTCCCCATGCGAGTTGCTAGGGGACCTCTCGGGATTCCTCTCCCGTCTATGCCGGGGCCTAAGATATTGTGTGCAGTGGGTGCCGGTAACTGAGGATTCTCTCCAGTGCTTACCTGGATCTTGGGGTACTTCTGGAGTCTCCCCAGGGGAGTCAGTCCTCGTCTCGAGTGGGGGCATGCCACGTGCGCTTTCCTCTCGAGCTGTAGCAGCAGTGTCGCGCTTCCCTTCGCATGGATCAAGGGATCTGTGGCTTTCCTCGAGGCTTTCCTGGAGGCTTTCCCACGAGGCTTTCCCAAGAGGCTTTCCACAGAGCTGTCCTACGTGCCACCTGTGGTGTGAGTCGAATCCTCGGCTTGAAAAGTCGAGGCAGTGCAGGGAAAACAGGTTTCCCTGGAATGGCCTGAGAAATCAGGGGGACTCTGGTAATGGGGCACTGATCCTGGAGTTCCTCTCGTCTTTCCTGTTGGAGGGCGCCTCCTCTTGAGATGCGACGGGAAAGCCAGGAATTCTTTCCCGACCACGCAGGAAAGGATCCCTCCTCTCGAGCTAGCAGGCGGAAACGGGGCTCCTCTGGATAGTGGGCGGGACTCTTCGTGTTTCCTCTCGAGTGGAGACGGGTATGTCGGGGAACTTCTTCAGTTTGCAGCAAGGGTGTGAAGGACCCTTTGGAAGTTCCAGAGGTTTAGATGTGATTAGCCTCGAGACGCCTCAGCGGAAATGGGCCTCATCTCGCCTGGAGGGGAGAACCTCCTGAATTTTCTCGAGTTGCGGCAGGTGCTCTTCCTGTAGGACGGGGACCATCAGGGACCCGCTCTGCGTGGCCTCAGGAAGGCCAGTCCCCATGCGAGTTGCTCGGGGGCCTCTCGGGATTCCTCTCCCGTTGATGCCGGGGCCTAAGATCCTTGTGTGGGAGTCGGTTGCCGTAATCCTGCAGGATTCCTCTCCAGTGCTGACATGGATCTTGGGGTACTTCTAGGAGTCTCCCCAGGGGAGTCAGTCCTGGTCTCAGAGTGTGGGCATGGAAGTGCGGCTTTCCTCGCCGAGCTGTAGCAGCAGTGTCACGCTTCCCTTCGCGTGGATCAAGGGATCTGTGGCTTTCCCTCGAGGCTTTCCCACGAGCTTTCCCACAGGGCCTGTCCCACGTGCCACCGTGGTGTGAGTCGATCCTCGGCTTGAAAGTCGAGGCAGTGCAGGGGAAACAGGTTTCCCTTGGAATTGGACTGAGACATCTGGGGGACTCTGGGAATGGTGGCACGACCCTGGAGTTCCTCTCGCCTTTCCTGTGGAGAGCTGCCTCCTCTTGAGATGCCGACGGAAACGGCCAGAAATCTTTCCCGACCACGCAGGGAAAGGATCCCTCCTCTCGAGCTAAGGAGGTCGGAAACGGGGCTCCTCTGGATGTGGGCGGGACTCGTCGTGCTCCCTCTCGAGTGGAGACGGGTATGTCTGGGGAAACTTCTTGAGTTGCAGCAAGGGTGTGAAGGACCCTTTGGAAGTTCCAGAGGTTAGGTGGTGATTAGCCTGAGACGCCTCTAGCGGAAATGGGCCCTCATCTCGCCTGGAGGGGAGAACCTCCTGGATTTTCTCGAGTTGCGGCAGGTGCTCTCGACTTAACGACGGGCACCTCAGGGACCCGCTCTGGTGGCCTCAGGAAAGGCCAGTCCCATGCGAGTTGCTCGGGGACCTCTCGGGATTCCTCTCCCGATCCGATGTCTGGGGCCTAAGACCTTGTGTGGAGTCAGTGCCCGGAACCTGAGGATTCCTCTCCAGTGCTGACATGGATCTTGGGTACTTCTGGAGTCTCCCCAGGGGATCAGGTCCTTGTCTCGAGTGGGGGCATGCACGTGCGTTTTCCTCCCGAGCTGTAGCAGCAGTGTCACGGCTTCACTTTCGCGTGGATCAAGGGATCTGTGGATTTCCGTCGAGGCTTTCCCACGAGGCTTTCCCACGAGGCTATCCACAGGGCTGTCCCACGTGCCACCGTGGTGTGAGTCGATCCTCGGCTTGAAAGTCGAGGCAGTGCAGGGAAAACAGGTTTACCTGGAATTGACTGAGGCATCTGGGGGACTCTGGGAATGGTGGCACGACCCTGGAGTTCCTCTCGCCTTTCCTGTGAAGAGCGCCTCCCTTGAGATGCGACGGAATGCCGGGAATTCTTTCCCGAGCCCGAAGGTAAAGGATCCCTCCTCTCGAGCTAGGAGGCGGAAACGGGGCTCCTCTGGATGTGGACGGGACTCTCGTGCTTCCTCTCGAGTGGAGACGGGTATGTCGGGGAACTTCTTGAGTTGCAGCAAGAGTGTGAAGAACACTTTGGAAGTTCCAGAGGTTAGGTTGTGATTAGCTTGGAGACGCCGCAGCGGAAAATGGGCCTCATCTCGCCTGGAGGGGGAAAACCTCCTGGATTTTCTCGAGTTGCGGCAGGTGCTCTCGACTTACGCGGGGACCTCAGGGACCCGCTCTGGTGGCCTCAGGAAAGGCCAGTCCCCTTGCGAGTTGCTCGGGGGACTTTCGGAACTCCTCTCCTTCGATGCCGGGGCCTAAGACCTTGTGCGGAGTCGGTGCCGGAGCCTGAGGATTCCTCTCCAGTGCTGACATGGATCATGGTGTACTTCTGGGTCTCCCCAGG
>NW_017192102.1:0-10454 GCF_001704415.2 Capra hircus
AAAGTCAAATCCTAGGACTGTTGATGAGAGAAGTGCTAGGTATATAGAATTATTAAGGAAGATAAGATTACTTTACCAACCTAAGTCTACGGACACAGCTTGTCTTTCTTTTTGCTTCATTTGGCCACCATGACAATTTTCTATGTACCCCCTTTCCAGCAACATAGTTATTTGGGTACCTGTCTTAATGGGTAACATCTCAGGTTTTGCTCCTAGACTTGTCAGACCAACTCGTCCCACTGAGGTACTGAAAACCAGCAAAGCTCAAGGTTTCTGGATTAAACACACCTCCAGGAAGCCCTGGTTTCTGTGTGGATTTTCAGCTCCATCTTTAGCTCAGTGTTTTTTTTTGTACTTTTGTGTTTTGTGCCAATTTTTTGGTTTTTGTGTTATGGCTCATGGAAGACGTCACCTATAGTTTTAGTAGACTCTGTCATGCTCCCCTAAAGTATGTGAGATCTAATTTAAGGAGTATTTAAGTGTTTTTAGTAGAGGAAGGATATTTCAGAATAGCATATTTATTTTATAACCTTTAATACAGAAAAGTATAACAGATTGAATAATAATCCATAATTTCCCATCCATGGATTTTCCTGGTGGCTCAAACAGTAAAGAATCTGCCTGCAGTGCAGGAGACCCAGGTTCAATTCCTGGGTCAGGAAAATCCCCTGGAGTAAGGAATGACAACCCACTCCAGTATTTTTGCCTGAGAAATCCCATGGACAGAGGAGACTGGTAGGCTACAGTCCATGGGGTCACAAAGCAAGGAATGAGTGACTAACGTAAAAATAATTTATGAATATAAAAAATTCAAAATATTCTGAAAGTTATAAAATACACTTCCCTGTATTGCAACCTTCTTTCCACTCAAAGTATGTGGGTGTGTATAAAATAAGTTATGTATAATAGTAGATATTATGAAAAGATGCCAAAATGACCTCTAATATTACATAAATATTATCTGTATTAGAAAAAAGTATGATTATCACATCAGAGAGATCACATTTTGTGCACTCTTCTGTTCTTTACTTTTTTTGGCTTAATGTACCTTAAAGATTTTCCACATTAACTTATAAAAATGTACCTGTTTAATTTTATTTTTATTGATGTATAAGTTGACTTACTATATTATATTAGTTTCAGGTGTACAGCATAGTAATACAATGTTTTTATAGATTATACTCCGTTTAAAGTTATTACAAATATTGACTAAATGCCATGTGCTGTAGAGTATATCTTTGTTACTTTATTATTTTTGTTTAATACTTTATACCTCTTAATACATTAACCCTATCTTATCTTTTCTCCCCTCCAAACCTCTGCCCACTGGTAACTACTAGTTATACTCTTTATCGATAAGTCTCTTTCTATTTTGTTATATTCATTAGTATATTTTATAGATTTGACATTTAAGTGATAACATATACTATTTGGCTTTCTCTGTCTGCATGATTTCACTGAGCATAATTGCCCCTAGGTCCATCCCTGTTCTTGCAAGTAGCAAAATTTGTTCCTTTCTATGGCAGAGTGATATTCCATTGCATTCATATCCCACATCTTCTTTCTTTATTTATCTGTTGATTGACTC
The DNA here is from genome assembly GCF_001704415.2 of Capra hircus. Taxonomy (NCBI): domain Eukaryota; kingdom Metazoa; phylum Chordata; class Mammalia; order Artiodactyla; family Bovidae; genus Capra; species Capra hircus. The sequence continues at coordinate 1,589 of NW_017192102.1, forward strand.
TGTATGCTTCCTGTACATGGATATCTGTTACCTTTAGCACATTTGGAACATTTTCCTTCATAATCTCATCAAACACACTTCTATACTCCTTTCTCTTCTTTTCGGTTCAGTTCAGTCACTCAGTCATGTCCGACACTTTTGAGACCCAATGGACTGCAGAAAGCCAGGCCTCCCTGTCCATCACCAACTCCTGGAGTTTACTCAAACTCATCTCCAGTGAGTTGGTGATGCCATCCAGCCATCTCGTCCTCTGTCATCCCCTTCTCCTGCCCTCAATCTTTGCCAGCATCAGGGTCTTTTTCAAACGAGTCAGCTCTTCACATCAGGTGGCCGAAGTATTGGAATTTCAGCTTCAACATCAGTCCTTCCAATGAATATTCAGGACTGATTTCCTTTAGGATGGACTGGTTGAATCTCCTTGTCGTCCAAGAGACTCTCAAGAGTCTTCTCCAACACCACAGTTCAAAAGCATCAATTCTTCGGCACTAAGCTTTCTTTATAGTCCAGCTCTCACATCAATACATGACTACCCGAAAAACCATAGCCTTGACTAGACAACCTTTGTTGACAAAGTAATGACTCTGCTTTTTAACATGCTATCTAGGTTGGTCATAACTTTTCTTCCAAGGAGTAAGCATCTTTTAATCCCATGGCTGCAATCACCATCTGAAGTGATTTTGGAGCCTCAAAAAATAAAGTCTGTCACTGTTTCCATTGTTTCCCCATCTATTTGCCATGAAGTGATAGGACCAGATGCCATGATCTTCGTTTTCTGGATGTTGAGCTTTAAGCCAACTATTTCACTCTCCTCTTTCACTTTCATCAAGAGGCTTTTTAGTTCCTCTTCACTTTCTGCAATAAGAGTGGTGTCATCTGCATATCTGAGGTTATTGATATTTCTCCAGGCATTCTTGATTCCAGCTTGTGCTTCATCCAGCCCAGCATTTCTCATGATGTACTCTGCATATAAGCTAAATAAGCAGGGTTGACAATATACAGCCTTGACATACTCTTTTTCCTATTTGGAACCAGTCTGTTGTTCCATGTCCAGTTCTAACTGTTGTTTCCTGACCTGCATGCAGATTTCTCAAGAGTCAGGTCAGGTGGTCTGGTATTCCCATCTCTTTCAGAATTTTCCACAGTTTATTGTGATCCACACAGTCAAAGGCTTTGGCATAGTCAATAAAGCAGAAGTAGATGTTTTTCTGGAATGGTCTTGACTTTTCAATGATCCATCGGATGTTGGCAATTTGATCTCTGGTTCCTCTGCCTTTTCTCATATCAGCTTCAGCATCTGGAAGTTCACAGTTCACATACGTTGAAGCCTGGCTTGGAGAATTTTGAGCATTATTTTACTAGTATGTTTTGCTGCTGCTGCTAAGTCGTTTCAGTCGTGTCCAACTCTGTGCGACCCCATAGACGGCAGCCCACCAGGCTCCCCTGTCCCTGGGATTCTCCAGGCAAGAACACTGGAGTGGGTTGCCATTTCCTTCTCCAGTGCATGAAAGTGAAAAGTGAAAGTAAAGTCGCTCAGGTGTATCTGACTCTTTGTGACCCCATGGACTGTAGCCTACCAGGCTCCTCTGTCCATGGATTTTCCAGGCAAGAGTACTCGAGTGAGGTGCCATTGCCTTCTTCGTACTTGTGTGAGATGAGTGCAATTGTGAGGTAGTTTGAGCATTCTTTGGCATTGCTTTTCTTTTGGATTGGAATGAAAACTGACCTTTTCCAGTCCTGTGGCCACTGCTGTGGCCAAATTTGCTGGCATATTGAGTGCAGCACTTTCACAGCATCATCTTTCAGGATTTGAAATAGCTCAACCGGAATTCCATCACCTCCACTAGCTTTGTTCGTAGTGATGCTTCCTAAGGCCCACTTGACTTTGCATTCCAAGATGTTTGGCTGTAGTTGAATGATCACACCATCGTGATTATCTGGGCCATGAAGATTTTTTTGTACAGTTTTTCCTGTGTATTCTTTCCACCTCTTCTTAATCTCTTCTACTTCTGTTAGGTCCATACCATTTCTGTCATTTATTGAGTCCATCTTTGCATGAAATATTCCCATGGTATCTCTAATTTTCTTGAGATCACTATTTCTTTGCACTGATCACTGAGGAAGGCTTTCTTATCTCTCCTTGCTATTCTTTGGAATTCTGCATTCAGATGGGTATATCTTTCCTATTCTCCTTTGCCTTTTTGCTTCTCTTCTTTTCTCAGCTATTTGTAAAGCTTCTTCAGGCAGCCATTTTGCTTTATTGCCTTTCTTTTTCTTGGGGATGGTTTTGCTCCCTGTGTCCTGTACAATGTCATGAATCTGCATCCATAGTTCATCAGGCACTCTGTCTATCAGATCTAGTCTCTTAAATCTATTTCTCACTTCCACTGTATAATCGTTAGGGATTTGATTTAGGTCATACCTGAATGGTCTAGTGGTTTTCCCTACTTTCTTCCATTTCAGTCTGAGTTTGGCAATAAGGAGTTCATGATCTGAGCCACAGTCTGCTTCTGTTCTTGTTTTTGCTGAGTGTATCGAGCTTCTCCATCTTTGGCTGAAAAAGAATGTAATCAGTCTGATTTTGGTGTTTGCCATCTGGTGATGTCCATGTGTAGAGTCTTCTCTTGTGTTGTTGGAAGTGGGTGTTTGCTATGACCAGTGCGTTTTCTTGGCAAAAGTCTATTAGCCTTTGCACTGCTTCATTCTGTACTCCAAGGCCAGTTTTTCCTGTTACTCCAGGTGTTTCTTGACTTCCTACTTTTGCATTCCAGTCCCCTATAATGAAAACGGCATCTTTTTTGGGGTGTTAATTCTAAAAGGTCTTGTAGGTCTTCATAGAACCATTCAACTTCAGCTTCTTCAGCATTACCAGTAGGGACATAGACTTGGATTACCGTGATATTGGATGGTTTGCTTTGGAAATGAACAAAGATTATTCTCTCATTTTTGAGACTGCATCCAAGTACTGCATTTCGGACTTTCTTGTTGACTATGATGGCTACTGCATTTCTTCTAAGGAATTCTTGCCCACAGTAGTAGATGTAATAGTCATCTGAATTACATTCACCGTTCCAGTCCATTTTAGTTTGCTGATTCCTAGATTGTTGACGTTTCCTCTTGCCATCTCCTGTTTGATCTCTTCCAATTTGCCTTGATTCATGGACCTAACCATCCAGGTTCCTATGCAGTATTGCTCTTTATAGCATTGGACCTTGCCTCCATCACCAGTCACACCCACAACTGGGTTGTTTTTGCTTTGGCTCCATCTCTTCATTCTTTCTGGATTTATTTCTCCACTGATCTCAGGTAGCATACTGGGCACCTACCAACCTGGGGAGTTCATCTTTCAGTGTCCTATCTTTTTGCCTTTACACACTGTTCATGATGTCCTCAAGGCAGGAATACTGAAGTGTTTTTACCATTCCCTTCTCCAGTGGACCACATTTTGTCAGAACTCTCCACGATGACCCACCTGTCATGTGTGGCCCTACATAGCCTGGCTCATAGTTTCACTGAGTGAGACAAGGCTTTGGTCCATATGATTAAATTGGTTAGTTTTCTGTGATGGTGGTTTTCAGTCTGTCTGCCCTCTGATGGAGAAGGATAAAAGCCTTATGAAAGCTTCTAGAGTGGATTCCATGGAATTCTCCAGGCCAGAATATTGAAGTGTATACCTTTCCCTTCTCCAAGGGATCTTCCCAAACCAGGGATTGAACCAGGTCTCCCACACTGCAGGTGGATTATTTACTAGCCAAGCCACAAGGGAAGCCTGAGAACACTGGAGTGAGTAGCCTATCCCTTCTCCAGTGGATCTTCATGACCCAGGAATCAAACCAATGTCTCCTGCCTTGCAGACAGCTTCTTTACCAACTGAGCTATCAGGGAAGCCCCTTCTCCTTTTTGCTGTACTGCTGCTGCTAAGTTGCTTCAGTCGTGTCTGACTCTGTGTGCCCCTGTAAACGGCAGCCCTTGGGACCCCTTACTGTGAATGTACTCTTCAATGCTATTTCTTAAACAATATTTTTAGTTCCTTGTTGAAATTCTCTGTTCATCTGTTCTTTTCCCTATTTCAGTTAGCATTATTATTGCTAATGCTTTTAACTCTTTATCTGATAAAGTATTTCTTTTTCTTTTTCATTAGTTTTCTTCTTTTTTTCTTGTTCTATTCTTTGGAACAAATTACTCTGTCTTATCATTTGCTTAACTTTCTTTGTTTCTAGAAATTAGGTGAAATAGTTACCTACCCTGGTCTTGAAGGACTGTCCTTTGTGGGAGCATTGCTATGTAATCTACAAGTGCCCAGTGGCTTTGGTGGAAGATCTGTATCCGACATGATCAGGACTCACGTCTTCCATGAGGGTGAGTTGGCAGCTCTCACATTGGTGGGGAGTTGGGAATGGAGATGGAGGGGCTAGAGCTGGAACCAGGTGTGAGCCAAGGCTTCTCCTATGCTCACTGGCTAACACTGCCCTGCTGAGGCGGGTTCATGTCTTAGAGTTCTGGAGCAGAAACCTGACGGTTGGATCCAAGTGGGTTCCATTCGCTCTAAGTGTGAGCCCTTCCTCCTCTGAGCAATAGCACTTTCAACCCAGAAAGGAGTAGTGCTGGAACAAGAGGGGCCAGGATAGGCATCCAGTGAGGTCTGATGTTCATGGCGAGACAGTGTTGCCACATCAGTTTGAGATCCAGACTGTTTCTGATGTAATGACTCCATGAATGCCAGTAATGACCACTCTCACTCTGTTTGGAAGCTGTTCGGGGTCCAAGCTGGCTCTTTCCATCCATCTGTGCTCCTCTTTGGCCCTGGTAGCCTTTGCCCTAGTGTGGAGCAGCAGCAGAGCCACAGCGACCAGAGTGGGCACTCAGCGTGGTCCAGGGTGACCAGGGTAGTCATGGAAACCAGCCAGAGTCCCAGGCAGTTTTATTCTGCTTCCTCTGCCTTGTTCCCAGGAGAAAGCAAGCACATGTATCTTCTTCACGAGCAAAAGTCTAGGTTTCTTACAGTCCTTGTGTTCGTACTACTGGTTTTCAAGCTAGCTAGGGGGACTTTCTTCCCAGTGTTGGACCCCAGGGCTGGGGTGTCCACTATGTGCTTTGAACAGCTCACTCTCCAGGGAGGATCTCCAGGCTGGTAAAATCCCCTTCCTTGTCTGTGTCCTCCTCCTAGGGGTACAGGCTTCCATGACTGATGCTCTTCCCTTCCTACCTAACTCCATTTGGATCTTTCTTTACACCCTTGGTTGTATGAGTCCCTCTGCCAGTTTGTTTTCAGTGAGAATTGCTCCTTGCATAGTTACATTTTTGATGTGTTCATGGGGGAGGTGAGCTCAGTGTCCTACTCTGCCATCTTGATAGCCTCCCCACAATAGTGTACCTGTTTAATTTTAAGCTTCATAGTTTTCCATGTATAGATGAATCATAATGTATTTGATCTTTTATTGTTTAGTGGATATTTTAGTTTAATTCCTTACTTTTTTTTCAACACACACAGAAGTAAGTATGCTACAAGCAAGGTTGCCTATTTCTTAGAATTTCACACATATAAACCAGCAAGGGAATTCCAGGGTCAGAAGGTCTCTGAGTAGTGATTCTTCACTGAATTGAGTTGTAAGATTTGTATTATAATTTTTTCCCTTAGGAAATCTGGATGAACATGTCCCTCACAGACTTTGGTATAGCCTTAACTTCGTTGCCTGTACTATTTACAGATCCCAACACTTACCATTCCTTTACCAGTGTTTTGTTATAAAACTGAGACTAGGCAGTAATTGCATCTTACAGAGTTGTTGTGAGGTTTAGAGAAATATATGTGATTGCCCGTGTGTGTGTGTGTGTGTGTGTGTGTGTGTGTTAGTCACTCAGTCGTGTCTGAGTCTTTGCAACCTCATGGACTATAGCCCACCAGGGCTCCTCTGTCCATGGGATTCTCCAGGCAAGAATACTGGAGTGGGTTGCCATTCTCTTCTCCAGGGGATCTTCCCAACCCAGGGATTGAACCCAGGTCTCCTGAATTACAGGCAGATTCTTTACCAAGTGAGCTACCATAACTGGCCCACTCTTTTTCTGGCCAGTGCATGGTGGTTTCTGTTTGAGCAATTACAGGCCTCTGGTGAGCCACGTCTCTGGACTTTTGTCCCAAACTTTGGATGAATGCCCATTTATAACCCTTATTTGCTGAATAAAAAATAACTGTTTTCTTTTATTCTTCTAATTGCAGTTATTAGTGAAGCTGAGCTAGAGAAGGGAAAAACCCATAAAAGACCAGTGGAAGAAAAATTTTTCTGGGGGGATCTTTTGGTTCAAAAATAAATATGGTAGGGGTTGTGGGGGAGTATTGAATTGTATTAGCGTATTTGTAACCATTTCCCTTTGAAAATGAATTGCCTTGGTTTACATTAAAACACTAGAATAATTTTAAAATGTAAGAAAGTAAGAAAAAATTAAACCATGAAACAAGAAAGAAAAAGCCCAAGAAAGTAGAATATAGTTATTTTTATTGGTTCTTGAATTTATCGTGAAGACCTGTATTTCCATCTTATATTTGGAACATGGTAGCTGTGCACCATTTTACTTTATTTTTTCAAAACCTTTTAATTTTGTTTTGGGGTATAACCAATTAACCATGTTGTGATAGTTTCAGGTGAACAGCAAAGAGACTCAGCCATGCATATACAGGCATCCATTCTCCCTCAACTTCCCTCCTCTCTGGCTGCCACATAACACTGAGTGGAATTCTCTGTGCTATGCACTATTTTAATGCTAGTTTTCAACTTCTCATCCTCCCGCTGCCTCCCTCCACCACCACCTTGAGAGGCAGACTCCATGTTTTCATCAACAGTACTTCATGTTTTGCTGTCGGGGGCTACTTGTCTGCATCCACTATTTCTTGTGAGACCACGCTGAAAACAAATAAATGAGCACTCTTCACACTTCAAAAGGAGACCCAAAGGGAAGAAGAATGAAATTGGGGCCAAAAGGTTAAGAGAGGAAAGATGTAGTCACTCTTTTTCTGGACCAATACATTGTGGTTTCTGTTCGAGTGAGCAATTACAGACCTCTGGTTAGCCAAGTCTCTGGACTTTTGCCCCAAACTTTGATAATTTGGTCCTCAGTGTAGTTGTCTTTGAATTTTTCACGCATTTTTTTCTTGGTGTTCTGAGTCAAAATGACTCAGGTAAAAACTTCCCATTCTCTATAATAAATTTCCAATTTTGATCTGCTGCAGTAACCGTGCTAAGGTGTTTCTCTATTTCTCTGTCTCCCTCACACATACACTGTTCTGCAGTCTCAGAGCCAATGCAAGGTGAATCTAATATAAGAAATCATATATCAGAATATAAACCCTATGGTTTGTATATATCCACACAGGAGTACACAAGTATTTATTAATAAATGTCCTTTTGTCTTCACATTTCTATTTATATATCTATGATATCATATCTACTTTCCAGCATGTCTGTTCTCTGCTATTTGTACTCATTTATAGGCAATGATAAACATAAGTGTGTACATGCAGCTGAAAGATATACATGCACACAAATATACATGTGTATATATGTATATATGGACTTTCCTCGTGGCTCAGCAGTAAAGAATAAGCCTGTGATGTAGGAGATGCAGGTTCAATCCCTGAGTCCAGAAGACCCCGGAGAAGGAAATGGCAACCCAGTCTAGTATTCTTGCCTGGGAAATCCCATGGATAAAGGAGCCTGGCACGCTACAGTCCATGAGGTCGCAAAAGAGTCAGACATGATTTACTGACCAAACACACGTATTATGTATATACACACACACACAAAACATGTACATCAGTGTGTGTGTTCCCTATATCCATATAATTATTTTAGCTTTATGATAGCTGCTGTTGACAAAAAATTAATATATAGCAATCTAAAGAGAAATGGAAAATTTTCTTTGAGTCCACATGAGTGTAAGGTCAGTATATATGTGACTTTGGTGAAGGGTACATGCAAGCAAGGTCATATCTTGGTAGAGAGTGACTACTCATTGGAGGAGCAAGTATTTTAGTTCAGAGTTTTTAGTGCTTTTCTAAGTATGAGAAGATGCAAGAAATTGGGTTCACAAGATTTTCTCCTACAAATATCTAACTATCTAAAGGCCAATTCTGCCATTTTCCCCAGAATGCAAAGTGTCTCATCCTGATCTTTGCTCTAAATTCCTTTCAGCGTGGTGCAGTATATAGGCCAGTGACTGCAGAGGCTAATGAACTGATTCTTCCAGAACTGGACAGTAGGTAGTATTCTTTATTTTACAATTCCCTCCCTTCCAGTCTTAATTTTGGCCAAGGTTTTGAGGCATTTTGTGACTGATTTGTTCCATGGTGCTAAGAAAGCTCATTACCAGGTTGAACATGGATTTCTTTGGTAGTCCTTTTAATTTGCTGTTGGACTTCCCAGGTGGTGCTAGTAGTAAAGAACCCATCTGCCAATGCAGGAGATGTTAGAGACCTGGGTTTTGATCCCTGGGTCAGGAAAACCCCCTGGAAGGGGGCACAGCAGCCAGGACTAGGCCCTGTTAATAGTAGCTGAGGGCCTGTGGAACTCCTGTCTTGCTAATCAGTTATGGTCCAAGAAATGGTCTGTTTCCTCCTGTTGATTCTTCCAGTATCTGGAGCTACATTATTATAGCCATTTATCTTATAGAACTATATATTTCATTAATCATTTCAAGTTGCCTAGTTATCATTTTTATCAGAGGCAGAGTCACACACTTGTTAGTGTAAGACTTAATCTTGTAAAATAGCAGAATACAAGAATTCATAGTATACATTAATAAGTCATAAGTAAGTAATCTTATCTTTTAAGAGATTACATAGCTGGCTTCAGAAGAAGAAAAGTGGATGCTGATG
>NW_017192103.1:0-10453 GCF_001704415.2 Capra hircus
TTGGGTACTTCTGGAGTCTCCCCAGGGGAGTCAGTCCTCGTCTCGAGTGGGGGCATGCACGTGCGCTTTCCTCCCGAGCTGTAGCAGCATTGTCACACTTCCCTTTGCGTGGATCTAGGGATCTGTGGCTTTTCCTCGAGGCTTTCCCACGAGGCTTTCCCACAGGGCTGTCCCACGTGCCACCGTGGTGTGAGTGGATCCTCGGCTTGAAAGTCGAGGCAATGCAGGGAAAATAGGTTTCCCTGGAATGACTGAGAAATCTGTGGCACTCAGGGAATAGTGTCACGACCCTGGAGATTCCCCTCGTTTTCCTGTGGAGAGCGCCTCCTCTTGAGATGCGACCGGAACACCGGGAATTCTTTCCCGACAACGCAGGGAAAAGGATTCCACCTCTCGAGCTATGAGGCGGAAACGGGGCTTCTCTGGATGTGGGCAGGACTCTCGTGCTTCCTCTCGAGTGGAGACGGGTACGTCGGGAAACTTCTTGAGTTGCAGCAAGGGTGTGAAGGACCCTTTGGAAATTCCAGAGGCCAGGTTGATTAGCCTCGAGACGCCTCCGCGGAAATGGGCTCATCTCGCCTGGAGGGGAGAACCTCCTGGATTTTCTCGAGTTGCCACAGGTGCTCTCGACTTAAGACGAGGACCTCAGGGACCCGCTCTGGTGGCCTCAGGAAAGGCCAGTCCCCATGCGAGTTGCTCGGGGGCCTCTCGGGATTCCCTCCCTGTCGATGCCGGGGCCTAAGACGTTGTGTGGAGACGGTGCCGGAACCTGAAAATTCCTCTCCAGTGCTGACATGGATCTTGGGGGTACTTCTGGAGTCTCCCGGGGAGTCAGTCCTCGTCTCGAGTTAGGTCATGCACGTGCACTTTCCCGAGCTGTAGCAGCAGTGTCATGCTTCCCTTCGCGTGGATGAAGAAATCTGTGGCTTTTCATCGAGGTTTTTCAGGAGGCTTTCCCACGAGGCTTTCCCACAGGGCTGTCCCACGTGCCACCGTGGTGTGAGTCGATCCTCGGCTTGAAAGTCGAGGCAGTGCAGGGAAAAAGGTTTCCCTGGAATGGACTGAGACATCTGGGGACTCTGGGAATGGTGGCACGACCCTGGAATTCCTCTCGCCTTTCCTGTGGAGAGCGCCTCCTCTTGAGATGCGACGGAAACGCCGGGAATTCTTTCCCGAACACGCAGGGAAAGGATCCCTCCTCTCGAGCTAGGAGGCGGAAACGGGGCTCCTCTGGATGTGGGCGGGACTCTGCTTCCTCTCGAGTGGAGACGGTATGTCGGGGAACTTCTTGAGTTGCAGCAAGGGGTGAAGGACCCTTTGGAAGTTCCAGAGGTTAGGTGTGATTAGCCTCGAGACGCCTCATTGGAAATGGGCCTCATCTCGCCTGGAGGGAGAACCTCCTGGATTTTCTCGAGTTGCGGCAGTGCTCTCGACTTACGACGGGACCTCAGGGACGCTCTGGTGGCCTCAGGAAAGGCCAGTCCCCATGCGAGTTGCTCGGGGGCCTCTCGGATTCCTCTCCGTCGATGCCCGGGGCCTAAGACCTTGTGTGGAGTCGGTGCCGGAACCTGAGGATTCCACTCCAGTGCTGACATGGTTCCTGGGGTACTTTTGGAGTCTCCCCAAGGGAGTCATTCCTCGTCTCGAGTAGGGGCATGCACGTGCGCTTTCCTCCCAGCTGTAGCTGTAGTGTCACGCTTCCCTTCGCGTGGATGAAGGAATCTGAGGCTTTCCCTGGAGTCTTTCCCACGAGGCTTTCCCCGAGGCTTTCCCAAAGGCTGTCCAACGTGCCACCGTGGTGTGAGTCGATCCTCGGCTTGAAAGTCGAGGCAGTGCAGGAAAAACGTTTCCCTGGATGGACTGAGACATCTGGGGACTCTGGGAATGGTGGCACGACCCTGGAGTTCCTCTCGCCTTTCCTGTAGAGAGCGCCCCCTCTTGAGCTGCGATGGGAAGGCCAGGAATTCTTTCCCGAACACGCAGGGAAAAGGAACCCTCCTCTCGAGCTAGGAGGCGGAAACGGGGCTCCTCTGGATGTGGGCGGGACTCTCGTGCTTCCTCTCGAGTGGAGACGGGTATGTCGGGAACTTCTTGAGTTGCAGCAAGGGTGTGAAGGACCCTTTGGAAGTTCCAGAGGTTAGGTGTGATTAGCCTCGAGATGCCTCAGCGGAAATGGGCCTCATCTCGCCTGGAGGGGAGAACCTCCTGGATTTTCTCGAGTTGCGGCAGGTGCTCTCGACTTACGACAGGGACCTCAGGGACCCGCTCTGGTGGCCTCAGGAAAGGCCAGTCCCCATGCGAGTTGTTCGGGTGCCTCTCGGTATTCCTCTCCCGTCGATGCCGGGCCTAAGACCTTTGTGGAGTCGGTGCCAGAACTTGAGGATTCCTCTCCAGTGCTGACATGGTTTTGGGGTACTTCTGGAGTCTCCCCAGGGGAGTCAGTCCTCGTCTCGATTGGGGCATGCACGTGCGCTTTCCTCTCGAGCTGTAGCAGCAGTGTCACGCTTCCCTTCGCGTGGATCAAGGATCTGTGGTTTCCCTCGAGGCTTGCCCACGAGGCTTTCTCACAGGGCTGTCCCACGTGCCACCGTGGTGTGAGTCGATCCTCGGCTTGAAAGTCGAGGCAGTGCAGGGAAAACAGGTTTCCCTGGAATGGACTGAGACATCTGAGGGACTCTGGGAATGGTGGCACGACCCTGGAGTTAATCTCGCCTTTCCTGTGGAGAGCGCCTCCTCTTGAGATGCGACGGAAATGCCGGGAATTCTTTCCGACCACGCAGGGGAAGGATCCCTCCTCTCGAGCTAGGAGGCGGAAACGGGGCTCCTCTGGATGAGGGCGGGACTCTCGTGATTCCTCTCGAGTGGAGACGGGTATGTCGGGGAACTTCTTGAGTTGCAGCAAGGGTGTGAAAGACCCTTTGTAATTTCCAGAGGTTAGGTGTGTGATGAGCCTCGAGATGCCTCAGCGGAAATGGGCCTCATCTCGCCTGGAGGGAGAACCTCCTGGATTTTCTCGAGTTGTGGCAGGTGCTCTCGACTTACGACGGGGACCTCAGGGACCCGCTCTGGTGGCCTCAGGAAAGGCCAGTCCGCATGCGAGTTGCTCGGGGGCCTCTCGGGATTCCTCTCCCGTCGATGCTGGGGCCTAAGGCTGCCGGGAGACAGTGTGAGGAAGCCCGCCCGTGACAAGGTTATGAGGAAGGAAGCTGACATACGCAAGGCGTGCTCAGACTCAGGGACCCCTCTGGAAATTTTTAAGCATGTACCCCAACAAAAATCTGCCGGTTTTTGTGCTCTGCTTTTTCACTCTTCTGAACTTTTCTGGAAAAAGTCAATTCAGGGCGTTAGTCTTCTGCATTTGAAAGAGTGTTTCAATCCAAAAACCCTCTGATGGCTTTCTATCCTGCCTGTAGGACTCGTACAGCTGCGCTTGTGATTGTTTGAGGCCTCCTGACCGCAGGAGGCACAGGAAGCTTAAAACATCGTAGGAATGCAGGAGCTTCCGAGGAGTCAGAATCTTTAGAATAGGACTGATTAAAAGTCATTTTTTGGGTCAATGCTTGCTGCCAAATTTTCATATCCTTTATTTTTAGATATAGTTGGTATGTGAAAAACAAGTAGTAGACCTGGTATTAGCAACATTAGATCTTTGAGTTAAGTACTTTCTTTGTTATTACCCACTGCACCTTTGTTCTATAGAGATGTAACTTTAATGCTTTAAGGAGATGCAGATTAAAGAAAAACACTTCAGGGGAAACAAAATTAACATTCATTAAGGAAGAGAGCCAAAAAGTGTTAACAAGCCTCTTGGCCAGAAGATAATGTAAATCACCTGAGACCTTTTGTATACAAAATGATATACAGAAAGAATCTGGGTTGGAACACTACATAATTTTGGGTTATCCATTGATCTTCATGTATTATCAAAAGTATAAAAGACCTTCTGAACAATAAAGGAGGAGGCCAGGGGCCGGGGGCCAGTTTCTCGGACCAGCTTCTCGAACTAGTCTCTCAGCCTGGTTTCCTGGGACTCTGGCTCCCCCCGTGTCTTTCTCTCTCTTTCTTCTTCTCTACCTTTCCTTCTCTCTGCTCTTTACTATAACTTCAGGCTGAATCTCCACATGGAGTGCGGAGGCTCGCCAGGTCTACTTACTTGGCCTGGCTGTTAAGACCCGCACGAAAGGGAGCTTAAGGCGAGGCACCCTTAGATATTCAAGCGGGCGCCGGTGGCCCAACGTAGGTGGTGCAAATTCCTTGTCTGGAATTTTATTGGCCGTCCGCGTAAACCAAGCTATTCAGCCCTCTTCCTCCACTTAATCTTCTTTACTACACTATAGTTTGCTAATCTAATCTTACATTAATAAATAAACAAGTCTTTCCACGCCAACGCCGTCCACCCTTCGAATTCCCTGGATCCACCGGGGCTGGACACCGGCATAAGACCTTGTGTGGAGTCGGTGCCAGAACCTGAGGATTCCTCTCCAGTGCTGACATGGATTTTGGGGTACTTCTGGAGTCTCCCCAGGGGAGTCAGTCCTCGTCTGGTGTGGGGGCATGCACGTGCGCTTTCCTCCCGAGCTGTAGCAGCAGTGTCACGCTTCCCTTCGCGTGGATCAAGGGATCTGTGGCTTTCCCACGAGGCTTTCCCACAGGGTTGTCCCACGTGCCACCGTGGTGTGAGTCGATCCTCGGCTTGAAAGTCGAGTCAGTGCAGGGAAAACATGTTTTCCCTGGAATGGACTGAGACATCTGGGGGACTCTGGGAATGGTGGCACGACCCTGGAGTTCCTCTCGCCTTTCCTGTGGAGAGCGCCTCCTCTTGAGATGCGACGGAAATGCCGGGAATTCTTTCCGACCACGCAGGGGAAGGATCCCTCCTCTCGAGCTAGGAGGCGGAAACGGGGCTCCTCTGGATGAGGGCGGGACTCTCGTGATTCCTCTCGAGTGGAGACGGGTATGTCGGGGAACTTCTTGAGTTGCAGCAAGGGTGTGAAAGACCCTTTGTAATTTCCAGAGGTTAGGTGTGATGAGCCTCGAGATGCCTCAGCGGAAATGGGCCTCATCTCGCCTGGAGGGGAGAACCTCCTGGATTTTCTCGAGTTGTGGCAGGTGCTCTCGACTTACGACGGGGACCTCAGGGACCCGCTCTGGTGGCCTCAGGAAAGGCCAGTCCGCATGCGAGTTGCTCGGGGGCCTCTCGGATTCCTCTCCCGTCGATGCTGGGGCCTAAGGCTGCCGGGAGACAGTGTGAGGAAGCCCGCCCGTGACAAGGTTATGAGGAAGGAAGCTGACATACGCAAGGCGTGCTCAGACTCAGGGACCCCTCTGGAAATTTTTAAGCATGTACCCCAACAAAAATCTGCCGGTTTTTGTGCTCTGCTTTTTCACTCTTCTGAACTTTTCTGGAAAAAGTCAATTCAGGGCGTTAGTCTTCTGCATTTGAAAGAGTGTTTCAATCCAAAAACCCTCTGATGGCTTTCTATCCTGCCTGTAGGACTCGTACAGCTGCGCTTGTGATTGTTTGAGGCCTCCTGACCGCAGGAGGCACAGGAAGCTTAAAACATCGTAGGAATGCAGGAGCTTCCGAGGAGTCAGAATCTTTAGAATAGGACTGATTAAAAGTCATTTTTTGGGTCAATGCTTGCTGCCAAATTTTCATATCCTTTATTTTTAGATATAGTTGGTATGTGAAAAACAAGTAGTAGACCTGGTATTAGCAACATTAGATCTTTGAGTTAAGTACTTTCTTTGTTATTACCCACTGCACCTTTGTTCTATAGAGATGTAACTTTAATGCTTTAAGGAGATGCAGATTAAAGAAAAAACACTTCAGGGGAAACAAAATTAACATTCATTAAGGAAGAGAGCCAAAAAGTGTTAACAAGCCTCTTGGCCAGAAGATAATGTAAATCACCTGAGACCTTTTGTATACAAAATGATATACAGAAAGAATCTGGGTTGGGAACACTACATAATTTGGGTTATCCATTGATCTTCATGTATTATCAAAAGTATAAAAGACCTTCTGAACAATAAAGGAGGAGGCCAGGGGCCGGGGGCCAGTTTCTCGGACCAGCTTCTCGAACTAGTCTCTCAGCCTGGTTTCCTGGGACTCTGGCTCCCCCCGTGTCTTTCTCTCTCTTTCTTCTTCTCTACCTTTCCTTCTCTCTGCTCTTTACTATAACTTCAGGCTGAATCTCCACATGGAGTGCGGAGGCTCGCCAGGTCTACTTACTTGGCCTGGCTGTTAAGACCCGCACGAAAGGGAGCTTAAGGCGAGGCACCCTTAGATATTCAAGCGGGCGCCGGTGGCCCAACGTAGGTGGTGCAAATTCCTTGTCTGGAATTTTATTGGCCGTCCGCGTAAACCAAGCTATTCAGCCCTCTTCCTCCACTTAATCTTCTTACTACACTATAGTTTGCTAATCTAATCTTACATTAATAAATAAACAAGTCTTTCCACGCCAACGCCGTCCACCCTTCGAATTCCCTGGATCCACCGGGGCTGGACACCGGCATAAGACCTTGTGTGGAGTCGGTGCCAGAACCTGAGGATTCCTCTCCAGTGCTGACATGGATCTTGGGTACTTCTGGAGTCTCCCCAGGGGAGTCAGTCCTCGTCTGGTGTGGGGGCATGCACGTGCGCTTTCCTCCCGAGCTGTAGCAGCAGTGTCACGCTTCCCTTCGCGTGGATCAAGGGATCTGTGGCTTTCCCACGAGGCTTTCCCACAGGGTTGTCCCACGTGCCACCGTGGTGTGAGTCGATCCTCGGCTTGAAAGTCGAGTCAGTGCAGGGAAAACATGTTTCCCTGGAATGGACTGAGACATCTGGGGGACTCTGGGAATGGTGGCACGACCCTGGAGTTCCTCTCGCCTTTCCTGTGGAGAGCGCCTCCTCTTGAGATGCGACGGGAACGCCGGGAATTCTTTTCCGACCACGCAGGGAAAGGATCTCTCCTCTCGAGCTAGGAGGCGGAAACGGGGCTCCTCTGGATGTGGGCGGGACTCTCGTGACTCCTCTCGAGTGGAGACGGGTATGTCGGGGAACTTCTTGATTTGCAGCAAGGGTGTGAAGGACCCTTTGGAAGTTCCAGAGGTTAGGTGTGATTAGCCTCGAGACGCTTCAGGGGAAATGGGCCTCATGTCGCCTGGAGGGGAGAACATCTAGGATTTTCTCGAGTTGCAGCAGGTGCTCTCGACTTACGACGGGGACCTCCGGGACCCGCTCTGGTGGCCTCAGGAAAGCCCAGTCCCCATGCGAGTTGCTCAGGGGCCTCTCGGATTCCTCGACCGTCGATGCCGGGGCCTAAGACCTTGTGTGGAGTCGCTGCCGGAACCTGAGGATTCCTCTCCAGTGCTGACATGGATCTTGGGGTACTTCTGGAGTCTCCCCTGGGGAGTCAGTCCTCGTCTCGAGTGGGGGCAGGCACGTGCGCTTTCCTCCCGAGCTGTAGCAGCAGTGCCAGGTTCCCTTCGAGTGAATCAAGAGATTTGTGGCTTTCCCTGGAAGCTTTCACACGAGGCTTTTCCACGAGGCCTTCCCACATGATTGTCCCACGTGCCACCGTGATGTGAGTCGATCCTCGGCTTGAATGTCGAGGCAGTGCAGGGAAAACAGGTATCCCTGGAATGGACTGAGACATCTGGGGGACTCTGGGAAAGGTGGCACGACCCTGGCGTTCCTCTCGCCTTTCCTGTGGAGAGCGCCTCCTCTTGAGATGCGAGGGAACGCCGGGATTTCTTTCCCCGATGACGCAGGGAAAGGATCCCTCCTCTCGAGCTAGTAGGCAGAAACGGGGCTCCTCTGGATGTGGGCGGGACTCTCGTGCTTCCTCTCGAGTGGAAACGGTATGTAGCGGGAACATCTTGAGTTGCAGCCAGAGTGTGAAGCACCGTTTGGAAGTTCCAGAGATTAGGTGTGATTAGCCTCGAGACGCCTCAGCCAGAAATGGGCCTCATCTCGCCTGGAGGGGAGAACCTCCTGGATTTTCTCGAGTTGCGGCAGGTGCCCTCGACTTACGACGGGGACCTCAGGGACCCGCTCTGGTGGCCTCAGGAAAGGCCAGTCCCCATGCGAGTTTGCTCGGGGGCCTCTCGGGGATTCCTCTCCCCGTCGATGCGGGGCCTAAGACCTTGTGTGGAGTCAGGTGACCGGAACCTGAGATTCCTCTCCAGTGCTAACATGGATCTTGGGGGACTTCTGGAGTCTTCCCAGGGGAGTCAGTCCTCGTCTCGAGAGGGGCCATGCACAGTGCGCTTTCCTCCCGAGCTGTAGCAGCAGTGTCACGCTTCCCTTATGCGTGGATCAAGGGATCTGTGGCTTTCCTCTGAGGCTTTCCCACGAGGCTTTCCCACGAGGCTTTTCCCACAGGGCTGTCCACCTGCCACCGGTGTGAGTCGATCCTCGGCTTGAAGTCGAGGCAGTGCAGGGAAAACAGGTTTCCCTGGAATGGACTGAGACATCTGGGGACTCTGGGAATGGTGGCCCGACCCTGGAGTTCCTCTCACCTTTCCTATGGAGAGAGCCTCCTCTTGAGATGCGACGGGAAATGCCGGAATTCTTTCCCGACCACCCAGGGAAAGGATCCCTCCTCTGGAGCTATGAGGGAGAAACGGGCTCCTCTGGATGTGGGCAGAACTCTCGTGCTTCCTCTCGAGTGGAGACGGGTATGTCGGGAACTTCTTGAGTTGCAGCAAGGCTGTGAAGGACCCTTTGGAAGTTCCAGAGATTAGGGGGTGATTAGCTTCCTGTCGCCTCAGCGGAAATGGGCCTCATCTCGCCTGGAAGGGGAACCTCCTGGATTTTCTCGAATTGCCGCAGGTGCTCTCGACTTACGACGGGGACCACAGGGACCCCCTTTGATGGCCTCAGGAAAGGCCAGTCCCCATGCGAGTTGCTTGGGAGCCTTTCGGGATTTTTCTCCCGTCGATGCCGGGGCCTAAGACCTTGTGTGGAGTCGGTGCCGGAACCTGAGGATTCCTCTCCAGTGCTGACATGGACCTTGGGGTACTTCTGGAGTCTCCGCAGGGGAGTCAGTCTCGTCCCGAGCTGGGCATGCACGTGCGCTTTCCTCCCGAGCTGTAGCAGCAGTGCCAGGTTCCCTTCGCGTGAATCAAGGGATTTGTGGCTTTCCCTGGAAGCTTTCATACGAGGCTTTTCCACGAGGCCTTCCCACATGATTGTCCCACGTGCCACCGTGATGTGAGTCGATCCTCGGCTTAAATGTCGAGGCAGTGCAGGGAAAACAGGTATCCCTGAATGGACTGAGACATCTGGGGGACTCTGGGAAAGGTGGCACGACCCTGGGCGTTCCTCTCGCCTTTCCTGTGGAGAGCGCCTCCTCTTGAGATGCGACGGGGAACGCCGGGATTTCTTTCCCGATGACGCAGGGAAAGGATCCCTCCTCTCGAGCTAGTAGGCAGAAACGGGGCTCCTCTGGATGTGGGCGGGACTCTCGTGCTTCCTCTCGAGTGGAAACGGTATGTAGGGGAACATCTTGAGTTGCAGCCAGGGTGTGAAGCACCGTTTGGAAGTTCCAGAGATTAGGTGTGATTAGCCTCGAGACGCCTCAGCAGAAATGGGCCTCATCTCGCCTGGAGGGGAGAACCTCCTGGATTTTCTCGAGATAGGGCAGTTGCTCTCGACTTACGACGGGGACCTCAACGACCCGCTCTGGGGGCCTCAGAAAAGGCCACTCCCCATGCGAATTGCTCGGGGCCTCTGGATTCCTCTCCGTCGATGCCGGGGCCTAAGACCTTGTGTGGAGTCAGTGCCGGAACCTGAGGTTTCCTCTGCAGTGCTGACATGGATCTTGGGGTACTTCTGGAGTCTCCCCAGGGGAGTCAGTCCTCGTCTCGAGTGGGGGCATGCACCTGCGCTTTCCTCCCTAGCTGTAGCAGCAGTGTCATGCTCCAGTCGCGTGGATCAAGGGATCAGTGGCTTTCCCTCGAGGCTTTCCCACGAGGCTTTCCAACAAGGCTTTCCCACGAGGCTTTCCCACAGGGCTGTCCCACGTGCCACCGTGGTGTTAGTCGATCCTCGGCTTGAAAGTCGAGGCAGTGCAGGGAAAACAGGTCTCCCTGGAATGGACTGAGACATCTGGGGGACTCTGGGATTGGTGGCACGACCATGGAGTTCCTCTCGCCTTTCTCTGGAGAGCGCGACCTCTTGAGATGCGTCGGGAACGCCGGGAAATCTTTCTCGACCACGCAAGGAAAGGATCCCTCCTCTCGAGCTAGGAGGCGGAAACGGGGCTCCTCTGGATGTGAGCGGGACTCTCGTGCTTCCTCTCAAGTGGAGACGGGTATGTCGGGGAACTTCTTGAGTTGCAGCAAGGGTGTGAATGACCCTTTGGAAGTTCCAGAGGTTAGGTGTGAATAGCCTCGAGACGCCTCAGCGGAAATGGGCCTCATCTCGCCTGGAGGGAAAAACCTCCTGGATTTTCTCGAGGTG